>NW_027187178.1:3116-53195 GCF_028583685.1 Petaurus breviceps papuanus
CTGTCTCTGCCTCTAGTTGTCTCTGTTTCTCACCCTATCTTTTTCTCCCTCACCATATTTCATTGTCTGAGTCTGTCCACCTCCATTTCCCTATGTCTCTGACTCCTTCTCTCTCTCCCTCTTTCTCTCTCTCATATTCTCTCTGTCTAGCGCTCTCTCGCTCTGTCTCTCTGTCTCTCTCTCTCTATCTGTGTATGTTTCTCTCTCTTGCTCTCAGTCTACCTCTCTCTCACTCTCTCTCAATCTCTGTATCATTCTTTCTATGTATAATATTCTGTCTCTCTCTTCCTTTCCTTCTATGTCCAACTCTCTGCCTCTCTACGTCTGCCTCTCTTGCTGTCTCTGGTTATCACTCTCTCACTTTCCATATATCATTTTCTGAGTCCCTTTACCTCAATTTCCCTATCACCCTGACTGCTTCTTTTTCTATATCCCCCTATTTCTCTCTCTCTCATTCTGTCTCTCTCTCATTTTTCTCTCTCCCCCCTCTCTCCCTTTCCCTCTCCATCCTTATGTCTCTTTCTCTCTCTCCCCTTTCCCCCCTTTCTTTCCACTCCCCCTTCCTCCTCATTCTTCTGTGTTTCCCTCTCACCCCACCTTTCTGTCTCTGTCTTTCCCCCATGTATCTCTCTTTCTCTTCCTTTTCTCTCTCCATTCCTCTTCATCTCTCTCCCTCTCTTCTTTCTCTCCTTCCCTCCCCTTTCCCTAGTGTTTAGAATATAGTAAGTGTATAGTTATCATTATACTTTTAGGTAATATGAAGGAAAAAGCTAAACCCAACATAGCAGAATTAGAAACCTGTGCTTTCAATGGACTTAGAGAAACTATAGTTGTTTTTGTAAAAAATACCTCAATAAATATTGCACACAAGTGTTTGCCCAAAACCTTATAATTACCCAGCATCTCAAATACACTGGGGAGTTAGCAAAAACTTTATCTTAAGAATATTTACAGAAAGCAAAGATTGCTCTAAAGTTTCTGTATCATCCTATAATAATATTATTAGTTATTTTAGTTATAGTGATGCTCTGCAATATTAGTTATGTAAAGACCTGAGAACTGTACAATCATAAATCACTATGGCTCTGGAGAAGGCCTGAATTCTCTAAGTGGATGATAGTATGAAAAGTATCAAAACAGGGACTGTAAGGTAAATAAACATTAAATTCCAACACATCACTGTCCTAAGGAGGTTAAATTGTAACATAGCACAGTGTTAGGGAGTAGTCTTGTATAATTCCTTACCTCCTGCCGAGACCATAATGGAACTAGACTTAAATACGTTGTGCTGCCAATGACATACTAACATAATCAAGGCTCCTAGGTCATGGTAAACATGTCAATGGAAAGATAACTGGATGAAAATTATTAAAAAATATTTTTATTGAAATAAAATCTAATAATTAGTTGTATTAACAAAAGTTCTGAGGAATATTTGTACTGCACATGAGTTAGTTTTAGGTACCTAGAGAAGTTCCCACTCTGTTACACACTACATAGAAAAGACTGATATTGTAGATTTTTCCAATAGTTCCTCACAGGCTACCTACATCCATATACTCTGGGTGCTTCTGTTTTCTTCTTTTCAATAAACTGTCTACTACTTCAAGGATTAGCTCTACACAGGTCCATTTCAAATTAAGACAAATACAAAACAAATCCTCAAAAATCAAATGTACTTCTATGTAGTAAGAACAAAATACAACAGGCAATAATAGAAAGGAAAATTCCATTCCAAATAACTAGGAAAGGCTTAAAATGTCTGTGGATCAATCTACAAATACATACAAAATACTTATGGAGATTCAATGACAAAGTATCCCTTAAAGAAATGAAAAACAATTTAAATACCAGTGCTCATAGATGGGCTATTCCAATAAAATAAAAATGACAATGCTACCAAAGTTAATTTAGCCTTTTAATGCCATGCCAGTCAAATTATCTGAGGGATACTTTACAGAATTTTATAAAATAATAACATAATTCATTTGGAAAAACCAAAGATATAAAATATCAAGTGAAATGATCAAATGAGATAGGACTGAAGAATGAACACCTCAAGACTTCAAACAGTAGTAATTAAAACCATATAGGATTTCTTATAGGTATGAAAAAGACTAGACAACAGAACTTAGTAACCTAGTGTTCAATAAGGTGAAAACATGTTAAGAATTCCCAATTTGATAAAAACTGCTGGGAAACTAGAAAACAGTCTTGTAGAAATTAGGCTAAGATTGCACCATATTCCAGAATTCATTTTAAATGGATACATAAACTTAATATTAAAGATCTTACAATTAAAATTTTATAAGAGAAGGAGATCATATACCTCTCACACTTACGGCCTGTAGATGGATTCTTAACCAAAGGACAGAAGCAATTACAAAAGATAAAATAAATACCTTAGATTACATAAAACTTAAAAGCTTCTGCATGGACATAAAAGAAATGGAAATAAAACAATACTGAGGCTTCACTTTACACCTTGAAAATTGGTAAAGGTAACAAAATGAGGCAACATGCTGAAAAGGTTATGGGAAGAAAGGTACACCAGGGCCTTTGGTAGAGCTGTGAATGGGCAAATCCATCGTGGACAGCAATTTGGAATTATATGAAGAAAGTGATGAAAATGTCCATATCCTTTGACTCAGATTTTGTGTTACTGGGCTTATATATCTAAGAGACTATCAATTAGGAAGAAAAGTTGCCACATACACCAAAATTTTTATAGTATCACTTTGGGGAATACCAAATAATTGGAAACAAAGTACATGCCCATCAACTGGGGAATGACTAAACAAATCGTGCTCTGTGAATATAATGGACTATTACTGTCATGTCATAAATGATGAATGTAATGAATAGAGAAAAACCAGAAAGAGCCACATGAACTGAAGAACTCCCACACAGAGTTTAAAATTAGAGGCTAGAGCAGAATCTATTGTGCTTCAGTTGAAATTAAAAAAATAGTATGGGTAGCAATCATGATCTCAGAAAAAGAAAAAAAACACCTAATTAAAAGAGATAATCAGGGAACTTATATATTGTTAAAAGGCATCATCCACAATGAAATAATATCACTACTACACATGTATATACCAAAGGCATAGCATCCAAATTCTTAAAGGAAATGTTAATTGAATCATAGGAGGAAATGAAATAGTAAAAATATATTACTGGGGAACCTTAATTTACAAGTCTCAGAACTAGATAAATCTAACTATAAAATAAAGAAGAAAGAAATTAAGGAGATGAATAAAATTCTAGAAAAGTTAAATGATAGACCTCTGGAGAAAACTGAATGAGAATAGAAAGGAGTATCCATTTTTCTCAACAATACATGGCACCTTCACAAAATCTGACTGTGTATAAGGGCATAAAATCCTCACTAACAAATGTAGGAAAGCAGAACTATTGAATGCATCATTTTCATGTAAAAATATAATATAAATTCTATTCAAAAAAAGAATCATAGATTAAAAATTAACCAAAAACTAATAATCTAATAGTAAATAATTAGTGGGTAAATGAACAAATCATAGTAATAATAATCAATCATTTCATTAAAAATAATAACAAACCATTCCCCATTTGATAAATGGTCAAAGGATATGAACAGGCAGTTTTGAGAGGAAGAAATTAAAGATATCTATAAACATATGAAAAAACACCCTAAATCACTATTGATTAGAAAAATGCAAATCAAAACCACTCTGAGGTACCACATTTCACTGGTCAAATTGGCTAAGATGACAAAACAGGAAAATGATAAATGCTGGAGAGGATGTGGAAAAAATGGAACACTAATGCATTGTTGGTGAAGTTGTGAACTGATCCAACCATTCTGGAAAGCAATATGGAACTATGCCCAAAGGGCTACAAAAATGTGCATATTCTTTGACCCAGAAATAATACCACTTCTAGGGCTGTATCCCAAAGAGATCATACAAGTGGGAAGAGGACCCACATTTACAAAAATATTTATAGCAGCTCTTTTTGTGGTGGCAAAGAATTGTAAATCAAAGGGATACCCATCAATTGGGGAATGGCTAAACAAGTTGTGGTATATGAATGTAATGGAATATTATTGTGCTATAAGAAATGAGGAGCAGACAGACTTCATAATAACATGGAGAGACGTATATAAACTGATGCTGAGTGAGGAGAGCAGAACCAGAAGAATTTTGTGCACAATTATAAACATGTCGTATGTGTGACCACTAACTCTGACAAACTGGGTGGGCCCCTCTCACCAATACAAGGTTAAAAGACAACTACAAAAGACTCATGATGCAAAGGGATATCCACATCCAGAGAAAGAACTACAGAATCTGAATGCAGACTGAAGAAAACTACTTGCTCTCTCTTTTGTGTTTTGTTTTGTCCCTTCTTTCTCACTGTTCACTCCACTGGTTATAACCCTTCTTCACAACTTGACTAATGTTTTAATGTGAAGATATTTGTAGAACCTATATTTGATTGCATGCCGCCATGGGGGGGACGAGGGGAGAGGAGAGGGAGGGAGAGAAAATTTGCAACTCAAGGGATTGTGGAACTGAATGTTGTAAACTAAAAGAAAATAAATGAATGAAAGTTTAAAAAATAATAACAAACCTTTTCCTCGGCTTGCTGCAGTCATGGCTCACGGGCCCAAGAATCACCTGAAGTACATGGCCACTCCCAAGCGCTAGACGCTGGACAGGTTGATTGGCATGTTTTATCCAAGACCTTTCACAGTTTCCCAACAAGCTGAGAGAGTTCCTCCCACTCATCATCTTTTGCAACCAACTCAAGTAAATCCTAACAGGGGATGAGGTTAAGATCTGCATGCAGTGGTTTATCAAGATTTATGGCAAGGTTCACACAGACATGACTTACCCTGCTTCCTTCAAAAATGTCATCAGCACAGACTAGGCTGCCAAGTATTTCCATCTAATCTGTGACACCAAGGGCCACTTTACTGTTCATTGCATGACACCTGAGAAGGCAAAGTACAAACAGTGCACAATGAAAAATATCTTTTTGGTGACCAAAGGCCTTCCCCATCTGGTAACCCATGATGCCTGCACCATTCACTAACCAGATTTACTCATCAAAATAAATGATACCATTCATATTGATCTAGAAATTGGAAAATCACAAATTTCATCAAGACTGACACTGGTAATTTGTGTATGGTGATTAGTGAAGTTAACTTGGGTCAATTTGGTGTTATCACCAACAGAGAGAGACATCTAGGCTCCTTTAATGTGGTTTACACCAAGCTTATCAGTGGTAACAGCTTTGCCAGGAGGCTCCCTGACATTTTATGCTATTGGAAAAGGTAACTAAACTTGGATTTCTCTGCCCCAGAAGACATCAATCTCACCAATGTGGAAAAAAGAGATAAGATGTTGGCAGCTAGATAATGTTAATAGGTAAAAGTTTGCAGACCACAACATGCTTTCTCTCTCCCAATAAATACCTTGCTAAGTTTGGGGCTGTGAGGGGGAAGACAATGATAACAATCAAACAATGCACCAAAATTCATGAGACAAAGCCAAAGCAGTGGTTAAGGGAAATTTTATATTTCTGAACACTCACATCAACAAAAAAAAAAGAGAAAAAGCAGATCAATGAACTGGGCATGCAACTAAAAAAACAAACAAAACAATGAACACAATCTCCAGTTAAACACCAAAACAAAAATTCTAAAAAAATCAAAGGAGAGATTAATAAAATTCAAAGTAAAAAAAAAAAACATTGAACTAATAAATAAAACTAGAAGTTGGTTTTATTAAAAAAAACACTATAAAATAAATAAATAAAAATTAAAGTCAAAAACCGAATTATCAGTATTAAATACGAAAAGGGTGAATGCACCACCAATGAATATGAAATTAACTGTTAGAGGCAATTTTGCCCAATTATATGCCAATAATATTGGTGATCTAAGTGAAATAGATGAAAATTTACAAAAATTTAAATTGCCCAGATTAACAAAAGATAAAACAGAATCCTTAAATAATTCTATCTTAAAAAAAAAAGAAATTGAGATTCTGGGGAGATGGTAGAATAGGTCAGAAAATTCCAAGGGCTCATGATTTTCCCCCACAAAAGAGTTAAAATAGCACCTTAGGGTAAACAAAGTGTGGGTAGAGATAAATAAGAATAGGGGCACAACCAGGGTCTTCCTGGGTCACTTTGAGAAGACCAGAAGAAAAATCCCAGGATGAGGTTTGGTCCTTGTGAAGGGTAAACACCTCCAGCCTAGGTTCCGTTTTAACAACCAAGCAGCAAGTCCTGGGGTTAGTTGATTTAAGAGGCTGCCTCAGCCCCAGTCACCTGAACTTTTACCCCTGGGATAGTGAGGGGCCGTTGGGCATTTGAACCCAGGAAGATGGAGGGAACCTCTACTGACCAGGAACACCAGACCCAATTGTGCTGCAAAGAGTGACAGGGGTGAGAAGGAACCAGCACATGCCTGGTGAGTGCAGAAGCAGTGAAACAGAAAGCCTCTGGCTGTGGGCACTTACAAGAGGTTGGAAGTTTGACTTTGATTCCAGGCTAGAGGGGATAACTGAAGATCCGGGGCAAGAGGCAACTTTTCTCATACCCCAGGGCTAGAGGTGATTACAAAAATTAAGTTATTACCACAAAAAAAATGTACAGGCAAAGGAGAAAGAATCTAACCATAGAAAGCTGTTCTAGGAATAGAGATGACTGGGGTTCATCTTCAGAGGAGGATATTGATGTAAAGAAACCCCCAAAGAGTAAATGTGAAATGGTCACCTATCCAAAAAGAATTCATAGAAGATCTCAAAAAAGACTTTAAAAATCAAATGACAGAGATGAAAGAAAAAGTAAAAAAGAAAATAAGAATAATCTAAAAAAAACAAGAAGGATATGAAAGGAAAGTCACCCAATTAGACAAGGAGATCCAGAATCTTAAAGAAGAAAATGACACCTTGAAAATTAGAATTGGGCAAAGTGAAGCCAGTGAAATTATAAGAGATTAATAAATAATTAAACAAAATTCAAATAATGAAAAATAGAAGAGAAAGTGAAACATAAGAAAAATAACAGATTTGGAGAACAAATGAAGAGAAAATATTAAAATAATCAGACTAACTAAAAGTTATGATCAAAAAAAGAATCTTAATATAATAATACAAGAAATAATTAAAGAAAATTGAAGCATTACAACAAGGGAGGAAATTAGAAATAGAAAAAAATTCATCAAATACCACTTAAATGAGATCCTATGCGGCAGCTAGGTAGCACAGTGAATAGAGCACTGCCCCTGGAATCAAATCCAGGGTTCAAATCCAGTCTCGGCCACTTAACACTTACTAGCTGTGTGACCTTGGGGAAGTCACTTATTGCCCTCCAAAAAGACCCCCCCCCCAAAAAAAAGAGATCCTATGAGGAAAACTCATAGGAGTATCACAGTCAAATTCCAAAACCCCCAGTTCAAGCATAAAATATTCAAAGCATCAAGAATAAAACAATTTAAATATTATGGTGCCATGATTAGAATTACACAAGAAGAGACATTAAAGGACCACAGGTTTTGGAACACAACATATCAAAGAGCAAAAGAACTGGGACTCCAGCCAAAAACATCATACCCTGAAAAGTTAAGTATTATCCTGAATGAAAAAAGTGGAATTTTATAAACTCTCAGACTTTCAAGACTTTGCCAAAAAAATCCTGAACTTAACAGAAGATTCGACCTACAAGAATCAAGAGAAATATAAGGCCCATACCAAAGACTGATTATAAGGGACTCATAAGGACAGACTGTTTACCTTTCAAATATGTAAAATGCAAAATGTATATCTAAGATTCTTATTAATAACTGGGTAGCTCATAAGAAATATTGGGGTAAACCTGAGTATGATATGAATTTTAAAAGTAAAACCATTTAGGAACAGCTAAAAAGAGTAATTATTTTATACAAATGAGAGGCAAGAGAAATAATCAATACAGAGGAATTAGATGGGGGTGTAGGGCTGGTAGTTCTGGTAACCTACTTTCATGGGGAATGGGTTTAAAAGGGAACAATACATATATATTTAGAAGACTATAAAAGTCTTCTAAATTCAGAAGAAATAAAATGGTAGAGGCATAGAGAGGGAGGAGGAGGACAAGGGAGGGATCTTTAAAAGAGGGGAAGGTAAGGGAACAGGTAAAAAGGGGGCATAAAGGGGTCTTTAGATTTATGAGAGCAGGAGGATGGGGGGATAGGGAAGTAATAGGAGGGCAAGGTAGCAGGTAGGAGTAAGAGAGAGGAGGTAGGAGGCATAGGAAACAAGAGATATGCACAAACATAAAAACAAAGATCAGGAGTATATTAGGGAAAGTATATGCCTACATATGTATGTATATATGTATATGTGTATGTATATATCTATAGTTATGGAGAAACATATCTAAACTTTATTGTAGCCTTCTGGGGGGAAGGGGAACGGATAAAAAGAACAAAGTAAAACAGTACACAGCAGAGAACAAAAAACAACTTACAAGGAAGCAAAGAAAAGATTAACAATTCTCAATACAATGTGTATTATTTATCATATAGACTTTCTTGAAATGAAAATTTATTATTATATATTTTGAATCCTCTCTTGTGTTCTGCTATGCATATGACATGATTTTTCTTCTTTCTTTGTATTTAAGTTCCAATATTTAAATTTATGATATATTTTTGTTTCTTTTCTCTCTTCTGTATTTGTGTTCTGGCCCTTGAGTATAAAAAAAAAAGAATAAGAAATTGAGGGGGTGGCTAGGTGGTGCAATGAACAGAGCATCAGCCCTGAAGTCAGGAGGACCTGAGTTCAAATCCGACATCAGATACTTAACACAAAAACTAGCCCTGTGACCTTGGGCAAGTCACTTAACCCCAATTGCCCTCTAGAAAAGCAAAAAAAAAAAAAATTGAACACACAATAAATTAGCTCCCTAAGAAAAATCTCTAGGACCAGATGGATTTATAAGTGAATTCTGCCAAACATTTAAATAACAATCAATTCCAATACCATATAAATTTATTGAAAAAAAGGTACATATCAGATCCTACAAAATCCCTTCTATGACACAAATGTGGTCTTGGTAACTAAACACAGAAAGTCAGAAAGAGAAAGAAAACTATGAATTAATTTGAATAATAATTATAGATTTTTAAAATGTTAATAAAATATCAAGGAAGCAACAGTAATATATACTAGGATTATGCTGTATTTATGCCAGGACTGAAGGTCTAGTTCAATATAGGAAAACTATAAACATAATTAACCATATTAATAACAAAACTCACAAAATCATATGATTATTTCAATAGATACAGAAAAAGGTTTTGATAAAATACAATAACAATTCCCATTATTAAAAAATAAAAAGCATAGGAATAATTGGAGATTTCTTTAAAATCATAAGAATATCAAAAACTAAGAACAAACAATATGTTTATTGGGTATTAGCTAGAAGCCTTTCCAATAAAATTGAGATGAAATAAGTATGTTCATTATTACCACTGCTATATGATATCTTACTAAAATTTCAAGGCATAGAAATAAAACAGTAAAAAATTATTTAAAGAAAAAAGCATTGGTAAAGAAAACAAACTATTACTTTATTTGGATGATATGATGATTTATTTAAGAAATCAACTAAAAAAAACTAAGCAAAACAATGAACAACTTCAGTAGTGCAGCATGATAGAAAACAAACCCAGATAGATATTTAGCATTTCTGTATATTACCAATAATCCATCAGGTTGGTTGGCTCTTTGAGGGAGGGACAATTAATCATTATCTTTTCCCATTCTTTTCAACTGTTCTATCCAAGAAGCTGACAGTATTTTGGGGGATTACATCATTCTTAAACAAAAAGAGACAGGATACAATGGAGGCATTCAATTCATCTAATTTCTACCAGGGTGCTAGATTCACTCTGTCCACTAGGAACAAATATGATGCTGTAATGAGTACAACATCATGGGATGAATTTATAGTGTAGAGCCCCCCCTAGGGATCCTGAGAGCGAGGTTAGTGTGCTCCCCTGTCATTAGAGTAATTCTCGAGATTTTTAATACTGAAACTGAATGGAGAATACATTCTTTTTTTGTCTATCAGTAATTATATTCATTTTTTCCCATTAAAATATAGCCCTGTCCGTGTGGCAACGTCATTTGGATTTTGTAGCATTTTAAAAAGAGAGTCTGAGGTGTCATCCACTATGGCCAAGAGCACACTTATAGATTATGGAGAAATTAGATGAACAAGGGAAAAATTACCTTTCACATCTACAGAGAAGGGAAGAGGTCATGAGTAAACAAGCTAGAGAGAAATCACAGAAAATAAAATGAACAACTTCAATTATATAAAATTGAAAAATATTTTGTACAAACAAATCTAATGCAATTAAAATTAGAATGGAAAAAGACTAATTGGAAAAATTTTGTAGCAAATTTCTCTATTAAAGGCTTTCCATGATATATATGTATAGGTAATATGTATATATCTGTGTATACATATACATGGAATTGATTCAGATTTATCAGACTAAGAGCCATGCACCAATACATAGATGGTCAAAGGCTATGAAGAGGTGTTGTTATTTGTCCTTCGTTCTTGAAGAGGACCAATGACATCAGGAAGGTGATGTCATGACTTGTAAGTGAATCAGATTTAAGTAAGGCAGGGCTGTGCAAAGTCACCAGCTTCACTTAAATTTAAATTTCTCTATTAAAAGTTTTATATAATATATATGTATGCATATGTATGTGTGTATAAATACATATACATACATATATACATATATATGGAATCATTTCAAATATATCATACTAAGACTCATTCACTAATAGATAAATGGTGAGAGGCTATGAAGAGGTAGGCTTCAAAGGAAGAAATCCCAGCACCCAACAATCATGTGATAAAATGCTCCAAGTTACTAACCATTACAGAAATGCTAATCAAAGCAACTTTGAGGTTTCACCTCCCACCCATCAGACTGGGTGGCAAGGATAAAAAATGAAACCTCTCTCTCTCATGCACACATGTGTGTGCACACACACACACACTTCCCAGCTTTCTTTTATGTTTTATATTATCTTCCTCCATTAGATTGTAAACCCCTTGAGACAGGGACTGTCTTTCTTTTTGGTATTTGTATCCCCAGTGCTTAGTACAATGGATGGCACATAGAAGGTGCTTAATAAATGTTTGCTGATTATTAATAAACAAAATGACAAATGTGGCAGAGGCTGCAGAAAAATAGGCACCCAGAAATTATTGCTCAATAGGAGAAATGCAAATTGGTCCAAACACACTGGGAAGTTGTGGTTGTCATTGTTCCTGCTGTAGGGGTGGGGGACCACTGGGAGGAAGAGATAATAAATGTTTTATAAAAACATTTTTTTTAAACTTTAAAATAAGATAATTGCTCTTCCCAGTCCAATTAACTTGGTTAGATGTCCTATACAGGAACTATCCTTTTATCCATTTTTAAGTATTTAAGAAGAAGTGTTGTGCATACCTGCTGGCCTCACAAAGCTCTATTAGCTCTGCATCCAGTTCAGTGACCCTAAAAGAGGTGGGGTTTGCCATTGGGAAGACGTCAGAATTCTGATCGGTGCAATGGCCAATGAAGATCCTAGAAGGCTGATGATAAACCACATCTTGACAGATGAGGAAATCTAGATGCAGAATAAGAGACATTTTCAGACAGCCAAAGTGGGGATTTGTTTTGCTTGACTTCACATATTTGTTACGAAGGCTTCTTTTTTTATGATTTTAACGAGGTGGGGTGTGAGAGGTAAAGAAGACAGGGATAGGGGAAAGGAAAAAAAAAACAGTTGCTAAGGCATCTTTAAAAAAACGAACAGATGAGAAGGACAGAAAGAATCACTGGCAAGCAGCTTTGAAAAAGACAGATTGAAACACACATATTACATATGTGTGTGTATATATATATACATATTTGTTTAAACTAAGCTATAGATGACAGAGATCAACAGGTGGATGGAGGATCCCATTTTTCCATTGTATGATGCACACGGAAATGTTTATTTCATCGGGTTTTTGTTGAGTCCAGAATAATAATGAGAATGAATGAATGAAAAATGAAAAGTACAAAAATCACAGGTGTTCCATAGATGGGCTATTCTTTCTCCACTCCCCTCCCCCCAATAGTTCCACCTTCTGGGCTACGCTCCATAAAGGGTCTGGGAGGGGCGGGGGCCTAGCGGGAAAGGTGGAGCAGGGATGGGGAGGGGGGCAGCAAAGGTGAGAGGGGGACTGATCTCCATCCCTCACAACAAACTGACACAGGCCTGGGCATATTCATTTACCGATCCATTCAAGGGTGAAGTACAAAAAGCCCTGGTCTAGGGGTGGGGTGGGGTGGGCCCTCCCTCCCTCCTCCCCTCCCACACGTATACCCTTCTAGGGGTTCTGAAGAGGTAGCAAAAGGGACGTCCTGTGGGCCCTTACTTACCTCCCACACATGGAGGACTCCAACCGCGGATCGGGCAGGCCCGGGGTCTGCAGGCGGGAGGCAGACAGAGCTGGTGCTGTCCGCAGTCCCTTTTCTGCAGAATGCGCAACACCACAGCCCAGGTGAAAAACCGCAGAAAGGAGGAGACTGGTGACGTCATCTCGGGAGGCGGGGCTTGATTCAGCCAATGGAAGGCAGATCGTGACAGAGGAGTTGGGTAGGGGGGGCCGCCCCCTTAGAACCAATCAGTCAGGCAGTCAATCAATATTTGGTGAGCTCCTCCTACATGTCAGACACTGGGCCAGAGCTGGAAATCAGAAAGGACAAAGGACAGATCAGAAAAAGAAGAGATCATCTCATGGAATAAACTGATAAAATGACCCAACATAACGAAATTTGCAGGATTCAGGCTAAGTAATCCTTAGGTACAATTTATCGTTCCAAATGTACCCACGAAGGAAAAAGAAAAGGAAAGACCAAAAGAAAAAAATCTGGAAAAGGACCAGATAGAAAAAAAAAACTGCATATAAATAAAAATTCTGAACATAAAAGAAAAAATTACCCAATCCTTTAACAAACCCCTCCCCTCTTATGTTGTCCCTTGACAAACCCCTCCTGTCTCTTTAATATTCATAATTTCTGTTGTATAATCAGTATCATTACACTGTAAAATTGCCTATCTTGTCTTACTGAAATTGCTGGTTCCTCAAAGGAGCCCAGCCTGCCAAAGATCTTAACCCTTGTAATGTAATGCCAAGGAAAGGCAACTTCCCAAGGTTCAAAATACCAGCATAGGTGCTCTCCATTTTATTCAGTGACAAACCAAGAACAGAGAAGATCAAAACATGACATCATTCAAAATACAGCATTTACTAAGGGTGATTAAATAATCTCCAAGGACTACCCCACCCCAGGACCTTCCAATCATTCAATCAATTACAAAGTTCCTGGTCTAAATACTTCTCCACCCCTAGGCTATACCTTCATTTAGTCCACCACAAAGCCCCTCTTCTCAAATGGAGGTTAGTTTCCAAACATAAGTAAAGTACATTCATTTGCTCAACCATAGAACACAAAAAGGTCAAAAGTTCCCCACCCCTGGATCACAATTGAATCTACCCCAGAGTTACATCAAGTTTAAGCACAGCACTTAATACCCAAATGGAGGTCTTTTCTTCATCTTGACACTAGGCAAGTTCTCAGCAATCTTAGTTCCTGGGGAGACAAGGCTTAGCAAGCCACAAGATACAGTGCCAGTCCCTTCATTAATTCATCCTCTGCCTGTAGAACAGTCCTAGAACCCCTGAAAACATTAGCAAAACCCTCTCCCAGGATTTCTGTAAACATACAACAAGAAAATCCTTCTTCAGGGCTTCTGAACCAACAGAAAGGTTCCCAGACCCCTGCAACAACAGCACTGTACTTCACCAGTGGACAGTATTCACTCTCTGTCTGCAGGACAGTCTCAGGGCTTCTTAACCAAAAGCCAGGTTCCAGGACTTCTTCAACAACAGGACTGTCTTTCACCAGTGGACAAATCTGGCAAAAGAACATCAAAACAGACAAAGTACCAGCAAAACAGCCATGTCTCCTCAGTCCTTGGCAGCTCAGGGGGCAGGTCTCAAAAGTCCAGGGCAATTCAAAGCGGCCACCAGCAATTCCCTTATTCTCTCTCTCTCCACGAGGTGCTGCTTCCAAAAAGGTTCTTCTGCCTCTCTCTTGTCTCTCCAAATCTAGGTCACCAGCTCCTCCCAGTTCAGGACTCTCTTTTCACATCAACAAGTCCATCCCACAGGTGGGATTAACAAGCTCTGGGTTTTAATACAATCAATTTGAAAAACCAAGCCAATACAGGGGAATCTTTAAATGCCATTACTATCACAACCCTCAATAAATGCCTGTGCTTGAATTGGAGATGGTCCCAGTCTAAATTCTTTGAGATGATCCCATAACACACCATGAAACCACAACAAAAGGATAGCATATATTCTCAAAAGCTTTATCTATCATGGGGAAGCACAAGAGGTCTTTCCAATAAGACTAAAGTAAAGCAAGGATATTTTTTGATAATACTATTATTTACTAGATAAAAGAAATGCTAAGTGTAGAAATTAGACATGAGGGGGAAAGAGGGAATGACTATAGGTAAAGAAGAAATTTTATGGTTGATGTGATATTTTAGGAAACCCTAGAGTCAACTAAAATAGTAAAAGAAATAAGTAAAATCTTGGTAAGATAACAGTATATAAAACAAACCCATACAAGTAGTCACCCTTCTGTATATTACTAACAAAACCCAGCACAGATGGGACAAGCAATTCCATTCAAAACAATCACAGAATTTATAAAAGATGGGGGAGTCTGCCTACAGAGCCAAACTCAGGAATTATATGAATACAACCACAAAACGTGCTCTACAAAAATAAAGGATGACTCAAATAATTTTAGACAAATCAACTGTTCAAGGATGTGACATGATTTGAATAGACTAGAGACTGGACCTGTGATTTCAGTGTTATAGGGAAACCCCCAAGGAAGAAGCTCCTCCTAGGTCTGGCACGTTCTATGCAACTTAGACTATTAATGAGCTACCTAGGGCACTGAGAGTTCCAGTGACTTATTCAGGGTCACACAGCCAACATGTGTCAGAGGAAGGATGTGAACATGGCTAAATCTTCAGAGCTGTAAAGCTAGCTCTTTATTCACCATAAAGTTTCTCATGAACCAAGCTCATCTAATAAAAATGATGTCACCACATTAAAGAAATTGAAGATTTAGTACCATAACAATCAAACTATCAAAGTTCTACTAAAATTCATCTGGAAGTACACATGATCAAAAAGTTCTAGGGAAACTAGTAGGAAAAAATGGAAATAAGTGGGGTAGCCACATCAGATCTCAAATTATCTTACAAAGTAATGATTATCAAAATAATTTGGCACTAGTTTAAAAAATTAGAAAAGTTGATCACTGTGACAGATTAAGTACAGGAGATCTAAAAGTCATTGAATGTGATAGTACCGGATTTGAGAAACCCAAGAACACCAAGTACTGGGATGAGGATGAGATAGAAAACAACATATCATGGTACTTGAAAAATTGGAAAACGACACGGGAGAAATTAAGCTTGGACAAATAGCTCACACTACATTAAATGATAACCTTCAAATGCTTGTATCCCAGATGGAAAATCATATCATAGGGTCAGCTAGGTGGTGCAGTGAATAGAGCACCAGCCTTGGAGTCAGGAGGACCTGAGTTCAAATCTGGCCTCAGACACTTAAGACAAAATAAGCCGTGTGACCTTGGGAAAGTCACTTAACCCCAATTGCCCTGCCTTCCCCCCTCCAAAAAGCAAAATCTAAAAAAAAAGGAAAGAAAGGTCAAATAATTAAGAAATTAGAGGAGTAAAAGAGATATTTTCCTGATACGATTGGGGGTAGAATTTTTTTTTAATGAAAGAGGTTATAGACTTACAGGAAAAAGTTTTGATTATATAAAATTGAAAATCTTTTGTACAGACAAGATCAAAGAAGTCCAAATTAGAAATAAATTAGAAGCAATTCGTGTAAAAGGTGACTCTGAACAAACTTTGGAGCTACAGAACCCACAAAATGACACAGAGAAGCTAACCTCCTGCTGAGGACAGCCTGGCAGGCTGGCAGGAAGCAGCCAGCACATTGCTCTGGGACCCGAGCCCAGCCCCACCACCCCCCACAAGCCAGAGGTTTTAGCCCCAGGGCAGGCCTGACCAACCACTGCCACGCGGCAGCTTCAGCTCCTGGCCTGCAGACTGTAGGGGTATGAAGTGACCAGCCGGAGGGGTAATCACTGTTGCCTTAACCTGCGTGGATCTGAATTGCGGTCTAGGGTGGAGGTCCTGGAGTGTGCAACCAGTTTGCCAAAGCATGTGGAGACTTCAGAGAGGGCACCCAACTAATACCTTTGACAGCTGAGAAAACCCCAGTGATTGGGACAAAGCTCCCCCGTCTGGTGGCAGAGTCCTACTGTGGTAAAAAGCCCAAAAGTCAAATAATTGAGTGGCAACATGAGCAGGCAAAGGAAGCAAAACAAACAGAGCAGCACAACTTTACACTCCTATTTTGGGGACAAAAAGGATCAAAGCATGGAACAGGAGGAAGACAGGGAAGTCAGAAATCCTGTACCAAAAGCTTCAATGGAAAATACGAGCTGGTTACAGGCCATAGAGGACCTTAAGAAGGATTTTGAAAACCAAATAAGAGAAGTGGACAAAAAATTGGGAAGAGAAATGAGAACGATGCAAGAAAATTATGAAATGAGAGTCAACAACCTGAAAATAGACTAACTCAAATGGCAAAAGAGGCTCAAAAAGCCAATGAAGAGAAGAATGCCTTAAAAAGCTGAATTTGCAGATGGAAAAAGAATATCAAAAGCTCAATGAGGAGAATCTTTCCTTCAGAATTAGATTGGAGCAAATGGAAGCTAGTGACTTTATGAGAAATCAAGATACTATTAAACAGATCCAAACAAATGAAAAAATAGAAGGCAATGTGAAATATCTCATTGAGAAAACCACTGACCTGGAAAATAGATCCAGGAGAGATAATTTAAAAATTATTGGACTACCTGAAAGCCATGACAAAAAAAAGAACCTAGAAATCATCCTTCAAGAAATTCTCAAGGAAAATTGCCTTGATGTTTTAGAATGAGAGGGCAAAATAGAGGTTGAAAGAATCCACCGATCACCTCCTGAAAAAGATCCCAAAAAGAAAACTCCTAGGAATATTATAGCCAGGTTCCAGAATTCCCAGATAAAGGAGAGAATATTACAAGCAGCCAGGAAGAAACAATTTGAATATTGTGGAAACACAATCAGGATAACAGGATACAGCTGCTTCTACACTAAAGGATCGAAGTGTTGGAATATGATATTCCGGAGGTCAAAGGAGCTGGGATTAAAACCAAGAATCACCTACCCAGCAAAACTAAGTATCATGCTTCAGGGGAAAACATGGTCATTCAATGGAATAGAGGACTTTCAAGCTTTCTTGATGAAAAAAAGCAGAGTGGAATAGAAAATTTGACATTCAGATACAAGAAGCAAGAGAAGCATAAGAAGGTAAACAGGGAAAAGAAATCATAAGGAATTTATCAGAGTTGAACTATTTACATTCCTACAGGGAAAAATGATAATTGTAACTGATGAAACTTTTCTGAGAATAATTGAAGGGAATAGAAATGTGTGTGTGTGTGTGTGTATATATATATATATATATATATACACACACACACATACATATATATGTATATATAGAAGGGTATATTGCATATGAATACATATGTGAATGTGTATATATATGTGTGTACATACAAATATATATACATATAGAGAGCACAGGAGCAATTTAATGGGAATGGATGATACTGAAAAGGTGAAATTAACAGGTGAGAGAGGAATATAATGAGAGGACATGGGGAAAGACAGAATGGGTTAAACTATCTCATATAGAAGAGGCAAGGGAAAATGGTCACAATGGAGAGGAAGAACAGGAAGGCAAAAGGTAGTGGGTGAACCTTATTCTCAATGAATATGGCTTAGGGAGGGCATGACATACACACTACAGGAGAGTAGGGGGGAAGAGGATGGGGGGGGCTGATAGAAGGGAGGGCAGGCTAGGGGAGAGGGAAGTTGGAAGCACCCACTTTTGAAAAGGGACAGGATCAAAGTAGAGAATAGAACAAGTGGGAGGTGGGATAGGAGGGAAGGAAATATAGTCAGGCTTTCACAATATATCAACTATGGATATGTTTTGCATTAGCCACACATGTACAACCTATACCAAATTGCTTATCTTCCCAGTAAGGGTAGGTGACAAGGGAGGAAGGGAATGAATCTGGAATTCAAAGTTTTAAAATATATATACTACTATCAACATTATTTTACATGTAACTGGGAAATAAGATCTACAGGCAGTGGGGCATAGAGATCCACCACGCCCTACTGGAATGTTGGAGGGGGTGTGGGAGAAGATATGGGAGAGAGCAGATTGGAGGAGGGGATATCCAGTGGGATCGCTATTTTGGGGTGGTGGGTAGGGGGAAAAATGGGGAGAAAATTTGTAACTCAAAATCTTGTGGAAATGAATGATGTAAACTAGAAGTTAATAAAGCATTTGATTAAGAAATCAAAAAGAATAAGAAGAAACATATTAAAGCATTAAAAAGTTTAAAAAAACAAAGAAAAAGAAATAAATTAGAAATAAAATTATATAGTGACAATATTTCCCCAACTGGGGATGGGGGTCTGGAATCTCCGTAGTAAAATTTTCTGATAATGGTCTAGTAACCAATGTATATAGACAATTCACAAATATATAGAAACAAGAGAGCTTTTCCAATAAATAAATGGTCAATGGAAATGAATAGGCAGTTCTCAAAAGAAAAAAAATTCAAACTATCAATAACCATATATAAAACATGTTCCAAATCACTAATAATGAAAGAAATTCAAATTAAAACATCTCTAAGTTTGGGTCTCATAAGCAAAAGTTTGGCAAAGAGGACAACAAAAGAAAAATAATAATTGTTTAAATGGCTATGGGAAGGACAGAAATGAGAATTGATCTAATCTTTCTGAAAAGCAATTTGAAACAATATCCCAAAAGTCACTGAACTTCTCATATCCTTTGACCCAGCAATACAATTACTAGGTCAATACTCCAAAGAGAGCAAAGACAGAACAAAAGCACCCATATGTACCTTTTGTTATAGCAACGTCCTGGAAACAAAGTAGGTACCCATCATTTGATGAATGTCTAAATAAGTTTTGGGATATGAGTGTAATGAAATGTTATGGTAGGAAATGAAAGACATGTATGAAATGATTCAGAGAAAATTGAGCAGGACCAGGAGAAGAAATTATATAGCTACAATATTTGAAAGAAAAACAACTCTGACTTAAAAAAAAAAACTAATCAATACAATGACTCACCAGAATTCCAAAGATTTTAGTGCCCTTTGGGTAGCTGGGCCACCTAACGATCCAACCAAAACAATCTATCCTTCAAAGACACCACACCCCAAAGTGACTGGTCAGGACTCTCGGGAGAAAGAATAAGGACACTGAGGTTATGCAATTTTGGAGTTCAGAGTTGCCTTCAACACATGTTGCCTACACATATAACTCATTACTGATGTACTTTAAATTTTCACTCACCTTTCCTCTGCCCCAATTCTGTGTGTATTTGTGGAAGATTTTCCTTATGGTGTTATATGAAATGCTTTGAAACTACTCTTCTTGCTATGCCATGCAAATAAGCAGCTCTGCAGTAGAATTGTGTCTACTGACTGATTATTAAGGGGAAGCACAGTGATTGGGGCCTATGAGATAGTGTTAGGAAGACAGCTACTCCTGAACATCATAGTAGACACCATGGGGACCCAAACTGCCAGTGCCAATGTGAGTTGGTGAAAGGAGATCCATGCATGTTGTGGTGCTATAAGTTCTGCAATGTAATTTGGGGATAAGTAAGCCATGAGCTAGAGGTAACTGCAGGCTCACAATTGACAGCTGCCTCCTTCCTTACTCTTCTGTCTTCCCTATCCTGACTACAACCTGAGACACAAAGCCTTGGATACTCTATCCTTTTTTTTTTTTTAATTTCCTACCAAGACATCAGGAAACAAAATCCTTCTTATATTCACCATCTGAAGGATGACAGAGAATCTTACAGGTGGTGAGGACTTCCCATCCTGCTCAGAGACTTTGTCAACACATGGGACCTACTCTGCTCTCCTATCAGATTTCTGGAATGTGAGAGCTGAAAAGGTTCTTGGATATCACTTGACATAGAGGAAAGAACTTTGTTTTTTGGATTTCAATGAATCAAAAACATTTCTTAAGCACCTACTATGTGCTGGACACTGTTCCAGGAGCTAAGATTGAGAAGCAGTAAACATGACCTCCTGCCTAGTTCTTCCCTTAGCCCTGCTTTCTTTCTGTGTCTTGGCTGAGTTAGAATCTACCATATTTTATGGTCATTGAAGGCTCAGGTCAGTGAGGTTCTAGAGTGTAACCTGAGAACTCTTCAATCTTGGGGCTCCCTAACCTAGAGCTGGTTCTAGACAGAAGTTAGCATGTTTTCAATGCCCACTTCCCACCACTTCTTTCTGAAGTAACTGTGCAGAAGCTATTTACTGATAATTGAAGGGAGATGTGACAAAGCCTCCACAGAATGGGGAAAGTCAACATAGGCCTCAGTCAGGAAGCCACAGGTCTGATGGTCCATCCCTCCCTCCCGGAAATGTGGAGGCTGGTGGGGGAGGAGTGCTAAAGGAATGATTTAAGGATTAATGTGCTCTTTCTGTGTCAATTCATCCCAATTTCACTATATCCCAGTAATTTTTCTTTGTCCTATGGGAATGGGGGACAGGGGAATGCTGGCAAAGTCTTTGGAAGAGGATAGGATCCCAATATGGGCTCTAGGTTACAGCCCCAACCTTTAGGAGTGAAGTCCTGCTGAGGAAAAATTGTGTTGCTGAAAGCTGTATCAGTGGGGCCCTATCTCTGGTTGTCATGGTGACTGGTCTGTTACCAAGGAAATCTTATCCTGAGTTGCTGGCGCTAGCTCCTTATTAGGCTGGTACAATGACAATCTATCAGCCAAGAGGAGGGGGCGTCTTTCCCTCTGTGCAGCTAACTAGACACAGACCTAAATCCCTAAGGTACTACAATATAATGGGAGATAACAAATCCAAATCTCATACATGCATACTTATATATGTATCTTTCTCATATCTATAAAAAATATATGTATGAGACAGAGAGAAAGAAAAAAAAGAGGGAGGGAGAGAGGGAGGGGGAGAGAGGAGGGGAATGAGAGACACAGAGAGAGAGAGAGAGAGAGAGAGAGAGAGAGAGAGAGAGAGAGAGATGGAAGGTAGAAGATATGTGAACCAGCTGTGGCTACAAGAATTGAGTCAGGAGAAGGAATAAACAGGCAAACAATCATTTCATGCAGGGACTCATTGAGCCCCTCCTAGCCAGGTGCCCATAAATTTGCCTCTGGGCCAGATACATGACTGAAACCTTGAATTTCCCAAGACAATCCGAATGTTAAGCCATTCTCTGCAGATCCCATGTGCTTTAAGGATTACAAAGAACCTTCCCCATGCCCCTTTTGATCTTCACCAGACCCCTGTAAGGCCTCTCACCCTAATTCTGAAGTGGAAAGTGAAAGTCTTATGATACCCATTGCCCAGATGGAAGAAAAGAGGCCCAGAGAAAGGAAGTGACCTGCCTGGAAAGGGAATGGGTGTGGGGATAGCCAGGGGGGTGGGGTTAAGTTACACAACTAATAAGAGCTTCACTTATAAGCACAAAGTCCCCCAGCCCACTGTATTTAGCCAGCCCCATGCCAAGCCATGCTTCCCTTCCTCTCCAGGTGGACAACCAGGGCCTGACCTTGATATCTTCCATGGGAAGATAGCAGACAGAGTTTAGAAGCTTTCCCTGAGACCCTTACATACTTCTCTGCCACCTAAGTACCCAGAGGAAAAGCTAAAACTCTGGGCTCCCTTCATTGCTTTGTTGACTGTCTAGGCCAGAATGGTATAGAAATGTTAATTAAGGAAGTTTAAACTTAAGTGAGTTTGATAGGTTTTTCCCCCAGAGAGTCAGTTGATAGACATTTACCAGGCACATGTAATAGGAATGTAAATTTTTAAGATCTTCCCTGCCCCTAGGCTAAAGTGCACCTGGAGCCTGATTGGCCAGTGAGTCAATAAGGTTGTTACATTCTCTGAGCCAGGAGAAGGCTATATAAGCCCTGATGTGTAGCTTTGTTTTGGGACTCACTTTGAGAAGTGTTCTGTGATTTGATCTGAATTCTGGGAAGCCGTTGTTGAGAGTCCCCCGGCTTTGAAAAACCCAGATGTGGAAACCCAGATGTTGACTGGGTATGGATGTAATGGTTGGACAGTTTGGAAAGCTGTCTACTTGATCTGTTTCTGTCTTGATAATTCTGTCTGTATATTCTGAAGTTCGGGGTGCTGACCTTTTTCCCCTGAACTAGGTAAATGATACATATCTGACTGATTAAAGTAAGCTCATTAACCCATTTTGAGTTGCTTTCCTTTATCAAAGCAGATCTAAGAACCTGTGGTGGCAGCGACCCTGGGGATGCTGGGGTGCTTGCTGCTACACCACCTTAGAAGTCACTCAATCTCTCCCCGTTCTGACCTGTAAAATGGGCTCAGGCTCAGTGCCTTCACTCCCTTCCAAGGTTGTCTGAGCCAAATGGTTCCCAATCCTTACAGCCCTGGAATCCCAGCTGATATCAGGTGGCACTTTAAGGCTAGTAAAGCTTCCTCTGTGTAACATGGGGTGTGGATGAAGCCAATCAAGCCCACCACCCTATCCAGACCCTTCTCACCACAGTCTTACCTCCATCAACTAAGAATCCATGGAAATTAAATGAGAAATAGAGAAGTGTGAGCTAGATGTGAACCAGACCCGGGCATCATCTCTGGCATGCTTACTAAATGTGACAGGAAGTCCATGCAGATGGGTGAGGAATGTGGTCAGGTTCCTGGCAGGTCTGAGAAACCCAGAGCCAGTTTGGGCTCAGGGCATTTCAGTTTCTAGCAGTTCACTGGTAGAAGCCTCCAGCCAAGTCCTTCAGCAGGGATCACTTGGGGAGGGGGTAAGGAGGCCCATCCTCTCAGTCTCCTCTCCATACTCCTCTCAAGAAAAGTAGGACCTTGTGAACTCTACAGGAGCAGAGGATTTGGAATTTTCATCAGTGTCCCAGCAGGCAGCAGGGAGAGTCTGCATCAGGAGAGGAGGGCAGATTCCACAGCATGAGGACAAGCAGAGAAAGGCTTTACAAGGAGCCCAGCAGAAAAGCTATACCCTAAGGAAAGAGAATGTCTTGAGGATCCAGCAAAAGGACTTCAGGGAATTGGCTATTAACCCTTTGCCACCTGGTTTCTCTGCTCTGGAGCCCACTGTCTCCTGGACTCTGAGTGTACTAGAGGGTGGCCCTGGGGTTGGAGTCAGCTTTGTGCCAATCCCACCACTGCATTAACTGCACTTTCTGAACACTAAGAAGGTCAGCTTAGCTGAGTGATATCAACTGATGTTCATGAGGAAACAGACTAGTGGAAACTCATGAGTCATGACATTGCCCCCAAGCCCTTAGGGCTGTGTCTAGTACACTGAAGAGGAGATATGAGGAGATGCCCCCTGGGACCTGCCCTGCCCCAGTGTGAGTGAGAGTTGGGCTAACAGCTTCAGGTCTGGGCTACACAGGAATAACTCCCCTGACTCTCACAACCTCCCTGGGATATATTATCTCTGTTTTAAATCTGGGGAAACTCAGGCTCAGAAAAGTCCAGTGACATATGCCTGGTTCCCCAGATGGTTAGTGCCAGATAGTTGAACCTATGTTTCCTCAGACCTCATGTCCACATACATCACTCTTTCAATTATAGTCTACTATTTCTTTCCTTTTCCTTTGAAAGAAGTTTAATATCAGTCATTTTGCAATATTCTCCTATTCAACTATTGCTTACAATAACTTTATAAAGTTGCCCAGGCATAGTGGTCTATCCTCCCTGTAATCCTTAATGCAAGGAAAGTTGAGGCTGGTGGGTCACTTGGGTTCAAAACTTATGAAATGTAATGAGCTGCACCAATTCAGTGTCTGAACAGGGCCTGACATAGGAAACATTCAATATAACAATATTTTCTAAAACAGAAAGAAGAAAAATCTCACAATATTCATCAATATATCCAAAATGTCTGATAATATATGCACTGTACCACAACAGTGGACCTGCCATGTCTGTAATAGAGGAGCAGAAAGATATCTTCCAGTATCTCTTATTCGGAAACATATAAAACTGTAGAATTTTACAACATTCACTTTTAGTTGTTTGTAGTTGTTCTTTACTTTTACTTTATTGGAGTCACTTTTTTATGTTGTTTTTTATCTTATTGCTTTTACTTCAGGCTTCATCTGATACTGTAAATCTTTCTATGTTTGTATGTATTCACCAATTTCATTGATGTATATTCCATGTAGTATATTCCATAAAATACAGATCTCACAATTTCTTTAGCCATTCTGAAACTGGTGGGAAAGACTTGGCTTTGCTACTATAAATATTTTAGTATATATTAGGAATTCTCACCAGTAATCTCCTTGGATTTTTACATACACACACATATACATACATATATATTATCTATATATGTAATTTGTTAGTTGAATATCTTCAAAAACCCACTTTTCCTAGAAATTTGATATAAGAGATTTCCCCCCATTCGATCACTTCCCTTCTTATCTGAGATGTATTGATTTTGTTCATATAGAAGCATTTCAGTTTCATGTAATCAAAGCTATCTATTTTTATCATTTATAACTGCCTCTATCCCCTGTTTGTTAAAACTATTTCATTTGCCCATAGCTGTGAAGGCACATAATTTTTCTTTCTTGTAATTTTTTATTGTATGATCTTCACTATTAAGGTCACATATCTATTTATGATTTCTTGCTGAAGATGATAGAAATTCTTGGTCTAAGCCTAATTTCTCCCAGATGCCTTTCTACTTTGCTAGCAGTTTTTGTGATATTTTTTTCTTGCTTTTTGGAGGGGGAAAAGCAGGGCAATTGGGGTTAAGTGACTTGCCCAAGGTCACACGGCTAGTAAATGTTAAGTGTCTGAGGATACATTTGAACTCAGGTCCTCCTGACTCCAGGGCCGGTGCTCTATTCACTGTGCCACCTAGCTGCCCCTTTCCTAGCAGTTTTAATCAAATAGGGAGTCCTTTCCTGAGGAATTTGTGTATTTATTAAACAATGGATTATTGAATGCCCTTGTTCTTATTCCTCCTTTATCCCTGATTTTTTGTTATTATTATACAATTAGAAGGCTTTTGAAAAGTTCCCATCCTCATTTCTATTAAATCTTCTTGAAAGAACAGTAAAAATGGACACTTTTTAAATAAAGAAAAGAATATCTATCTTAATTCAAGGGCAAAAATAGCTTATACTGGAAAAAAGTTAGTGGATTTCCCAATAAAACTATAAATAAAGCAAGGATGGGCATTCTTACTACTACTATTTAACAGAGTGCTAGAAATGCTAGGTGGTGCAATAAGAAAAAAAGAGAGAGATAGTGGGGGGTGAACATAGGCAAAAAGGAAAGAAAAGTATCCCTTTTTGCAGATGACAAGATGATTTACAAAGAAATTCATAAGGAGTCAATCAAAAAATTAATGAAAAAATAAAATTAGCAAATCTGTAGAATATAAAATAAATCCACATAAATTATCAGCATACTTGTATGTCACAACAAAACCTAGCAGGAAGAACAAGAAAGAGAAAATATATGTATTAAATTTTTTTAAAAGAAAGAGAAAATATATTCAAAATTTTTACAAAAGGTATAAAATATTTATGAGTGCAAACTCCAAGATGGAACCTGTAACTATATGAATCCAACTATCAAAGACTCTTGGCAGAAAGATTGCTGCATAGTGGGAGAAACAGTAATTGCTCATGAATAGGTTCAGTCAATATAATAAAAATGACAATACTACCTGAATTAATTTACTTATTCAGTGCTGAACCAAGCAAACTACCAGATGAATATTTATACAGAGCTAGAAAAAACGCTAACGAATTTCATACAGAAGAAAAAAAGTCAAGAATTTCAAGTGTAATGAAAATGAAGTAGCCAAGAAGGGGGTCTATCAGTACCAGATCTCAAACTGTACCACAAAGAAGATATCATTAAAATGACTCGTTGCTGGAGAAGAAATTAAGAGATTAGTCAGTAAACCCATTAGATATACAATATGCAGTAGAAAACAATCACAATGGTATGATGCTGATCATGGTTACAGGGGAAAGACTATTTTCCAAAGAGTGATAAGAAAATCAGATGAAAATTTTTCAGAAATTAGATGCACATCTCACACAATATACTGACATAAGCTCTAAAAGGATAAATGACCCTAATATAAAAGGTCATATCATAATCCAAAAAACAGGAGCTAGAAATAAATTACTTTTCAAATCTATGGAGAGGGAAAGAGTTCATGGATAATAAAACAATAAATAGAATCACATAGCATAAAATGGACAACAGTGATTAAATAAAATTCTTAAAAGATTTGGCACATTTTACCTAATATAGATGAAATTAGAGGGGAACCAAGGAAAGATAACTTTGCAGGAATTTTCTCTGATAAAGGTCTCCCATCCAATATATATGAGGATTTGTTTCCAGATTATAAGACCAAATGCCATTCCCCAATAGATAAGTAGTCAAACTAATGAATTGGCATCTTTGAAATAAAAAAAACCCAAGTTCACAAAAGACATCCCAAATCAAAGGAAATCCATCCAGGCAAATATCCCAGTAGCTTCTGCCTTTTCTGCAGTGGCCCATAGGTTCTCACAGGGATCTCTAAAGGTTGCCTTGCCACCTGTAAGAACATACCTCTCTCATCATACCCAGAGGAATCTCCTGAAGAAGAGTGGTAACTCTGGATCTTACAGGCCTTTCCATTGTCAGTCCTGGGCAAAGTTCTGGTCTTTAAGGCATTCTCTAGAAATTGGATCTCTCTCTTTCCCTCTCATTCTAGCAGACTGTTATTCCTTCCCCCAAAATAGTGGTGCATCAATCTATCTAGACACTGACTTTTCATTTTCCAAATCAATATTTTCAGGACAAAACAAGTACTTCGAAGGGCCTCTGCCTGACCTATACAATCTGGCCATTGACCAAAGTGGACCAAAAACAAAAACATGGGATCTCACTACGACTTTGGATACCTGTCTTTATTTTAAGCCTCCATCCAACTGGCTGATTCCTACATCTTTGCTCATGGCCCTTCATTTTCATTTATTTATTTAATTAATTAATGATTAGAGGCAATCAGGGTTAAGTGACTTGCCCAGGACCACCCAGGTAGTAAATATAGGAGACTACCTGCAAGAATTTTTCAGGATACACTGCTTATGACACAGATTGAGGTATGCAGGCCTTGGAGGATGGGTAGAATTTCAGAGATAAGAGGAAGGCATGCTTCAGAGACCTAAGGAAAGGACAACTGTTTCTGAGAGGATACAACCCTTTGCTTTGTACCCTCCTTTTCCAGTGCCCTCTATCCCAACACTGATGGTTTTGATAACTTTTTGCTTTGCCTCCTTAGACTGTGAACCCCTTGAGGGCAAGAGCCGTTTTTTTTTCCTTTGTATTCCTTGTGCTTAGCATAGTGAGTGGTACATAGTAGGCACTTAATAAATATTTATTGACTGACTACTCCAAAGAAACCTTTTCAAGTTCCAAGCCCTTATGGATGAACAGAATTGTAAACTCCAGAGTGAAGGATGTGGCAAGATTATGTATAATTGCATAGTAACATCTAACATCCCTTTGATATCACCCCCTTCTCACTGTCTCCTCTCTAGTCTCTGATGAGTTAGCCCATATGCTTTCTAAGGCCTACACTTTGATCCAGCAACACCACTACTAGGTCTGTATCCCAAAGAGATTGTTTAAAAAGGAAAAGGAAAAGGACCCATATATACAAAAATATTTATAGTAGCTCTTTTTGTGGTGGCAAAGAATTGGAAATTGAGAGGATGCCTATCAATTGGGGAATGGCTGGGCAAGTTGTGGTATATAATTATGATAGAATACTACTGTGCTATAAGAAATAAGAAGCAGATGCTTTCAGAAAAACCTGGAAAGACTTATGTGAACCGGCACAATGTGAAGTGAGTAGAACCAGGAGAACACTGTAACATGAGAACATAGTAACAGCAATATTGTAAAATGACCAAGTGTGAATGACTTAGCTATTATCAGCAATATAAAGATCCACGATAATTCCAAAGGATTCATAATGAAAAATTCTATCCACCTCCAGAGAAAGTACTGATGGAGTCTGAATGAAGATCAAAGCATACTTTTTTTACTTTATTTTTTCTTGTTTTTTTTTTGGGGGGGGGAGGAGGGGCTTGTGTGTATTCTTTTACAGCAGGACTAATATGGAAATATGTTTTGCATGACTGCATATATATAACCTATATTAAATTGCCTATCTTCTCAATGAGGGTGGGGGGAATGGAGGGAGAAAGGGAAGAAGGAAAAGAATTTGAAACTTCTTAAAATTTCTAAAAATGAATGTTTAAAATTGTTTTTACATGTAATTGGAAAAAATAGTTGTTTTTTTTTAAAGACTGACTGCTGATAAAGCAATGCAAAGCATTTATTGTTCTTTCGTGATCAACATTTTCAATAAAGAGGACTATGATGGGGATGACAAAATTGGATGACTATAGTGGTGATGACTACCAGAGGGAGTGGATATGATAAACATGCCTGTAGCAGAGTTATTCTTGATGTTTCCATAAATTCAGGAAATTTAACTTTTTAATGAGGCTGTGCTACTTTTTCTGTGGGGATCTTAGGACAACTTTTTTAATTTGACTTTTATTTGCTATTGTTATATGGGGAAAAAAAACCTGAGAGTCTAAAATAATTTGGAGTATGATACTAGAAGTTGGCCACAAAACAACCTAAACCTTTCAATAAGCTGCAGTACCCCTTCTGGTCACATAAAACCAATAAAAAAATTGTGCTATGTTCCTCAAAAGCAAGTAATTGGTCAACAAGCACTTCTTAAGCACCTATTATATAAGCCAGGCTTTGAGCTAGGTAGGGGGAATCTGGAGAAAAAAAATTACAATCCCTGCTTTCCAATTAATCAATCAACTCTAAAACAAAAATAATTAAAGAAGAGAATGTACTACTCGATTAAAAACTGCTAGGAAAACTGGATAGTGTTCTGGCTGAAGATAGGCTTGGACCAATATCGTACATTATATTCCATGATCAACTCCAAATGGATACAACTTTAATATTAAAGATCTTACTGCAGAAAGAAATCTGAAGATAAATAGATCATATAGCTCTCACATCTATGGGAAGCAGATGTATTCTTAAGCAAACAAGAGATATAGACACAACTACAAAAGAGATAAGTTTAATTACATGAATGGAAAAGCTTCTGCACAAAGAAGATTTAATGTACCTAGGATAAGAAGGGAAGAAGCTGAATGGGGGGGGGGGGAATCTGTATAATTTCTCAGGTAACAGTTTGGTTTTTAAGATCTATTATCAAGACATACACACACACACACATGTATGCACAGATGTGTAGGGATGGGCATGAGGTCCCTTGTGAAAAGGTAGGGCAAGTATAGATAGATGATGTTTCTGTACACTTGAGTGCACATAGAAAATCAAAAGCCATTTCCCAATAGGTAGATGGCTAAATGATATGAACAGTTCTCCAAAAAATTCACAAACTACAATCATACAAAAGGATGCTGCAAATCAGTAATAGAATAAATGCATATTCAAATATGCTCATCAGTTGGGAAATGGTTAATAAATTGGGGTCCATGAATGGAATGGAATATTGATGAATATGATAAATACTGAGAAATCTGTAAAGATCTACATGAACTGATACAAAGTTTTAAAAAGGAGAACCAAATAAAAATGCCAATATACATAATGACTATGACAAAATAAATGGAAAGAAACCTCAAAAAAATCAAGTTAATTACAATAAAAAATTACATAAGCATGGCCATGAAGAAGATATTTGAGAAGATACCATGCCTTATTCCTTTGTAGGAGCAGAAGACCCATGGGTATGGAACATTGTAGAAATTTATAGATTTTTTTTGATGTTTTGATTGATTTTTACTAATTTTTGTTCTTTAAAAAATACTATGCTATATAGGATGGTGTTGTAGAAGAAAAAAATGGAAGGACACTGGGAGAAATTGTGATAACATCTAAAAAATAATAAAGATGTATTTTCAAAAGAAAAATATCATTAGTAATTTGGAGTGGTCTCAGTTAAATGATGAGGTCAAAAGTGAGATTGTTTACATGGGAGTGAAAGCAAAAGTATAGTGACTTTTTCAAAAAGTTTAGCTGCGAAAGGAAGGAGAGACAAAGGACAATTGCTACCTAATGTAGTATCATATAATAAAAATTTAGTAAATATGGGGGATATTTCAACAGGTTTATAAATAGTAGAAAATGAACAATACATGGGGAGAGAGAATGGGAATTAATTATTACGCTGGGGAGCAATCTGTTGGAGAGGACAGAAGGGATGGCATCAAACATAAATGTAGAGGGTTGGCCTTAGAAAGCATATGGGCTAACTCATCAGAGACCAGAGAGAAGACAGTGAGAAGGAGGTAATGTCAAAGGGATGTCAGATGGGGTGGGGAAAGAATGATCTCTCAGTAAATGGTCTATTTTCTGGTGAGGAAATCTTGGTGTACCATACAAACCAGCCAGTTACATAGATTAACTATTGCTTTGGAAAAATTGCACGGTGCTTTTATGACCATAAGTCTCAGTTTCTTCAACTGTAAATATGGCTAATAATACTTCTTACATTTCAGGATTGTTAGAAAAATGCGTTCCAAACTTTAAAATACTATGCAATTATAAATAATCTTGCCATGTCCTTCACTCTGGAATTTACAATTCTGTCCATCCATCTGGGCTCTGGTACCCGGGCTTGGGACTTGAAAAGGCTTTCTTTGGAATAGTAAGTCAATAAATATTTATTAAGTGCCTACTATATGCCACTCATTATGCTAAGCACAAAGAATACAAAGGGAAAAAATAGCTCTTGCCCTCAAGAAGTTCACAGTCTAAGGAGGTGTAATGTAACACCAAGGAAAGGCAACTTCCCAAGGTTCAGAATACCAGCATAGGTGCTCTCCATTTTATTCAGTGACCAACCAAGAACAGAGAAGATCAAAACATGACATCATTCAAAATACAGCATTTACTAAGTGTGATTAAATAATCTCCAAGGACTACCCCACCCCAGGACCTTCCAATCATTCAATCAATTACAAAGTTCCTGGTCTAAATACTTCTCCACCCCTAGGCTATACCTTCATTTAGTCCACCACAAAGCCCCTCTTCTCAAATGGAGATTAGTTTCCAAACATAAGTAAAGTACATTCATTTGCTCAACCATAGAACACAAAAAAGTCAAAAGTTCCCCACCCCTGGATCACAATTGAATCTACCCCAGAGTTACATCAAGTCCAAGCACAGCACTTAATACCCAAATGGAGGTCTTTTCTTCATCTTGGAGGCAAGTTCTCAGCAATCTTAGTTCCTGGGGAGACAAGGCTTAGCAAGGCCACAAGATAAATTGCCAGTCTCTTCATTAATTCATCCTCTGTCTGTAGAGCAGTCCTAGAACCCCTGAAAACATTAACAAAACCCTCTCCTAGGATTTCTGTAAACATACAACAAGAAAATCCTTCTTCAGGGCTTCTGAACCAACAGAAAGGTTCCCAGACCCCTGCAACAACAGCACTGTCCTTCACCAGTGGACAGTATTCACTCTCTGTCTGCAGGACAGTCTCAGGGCTTCTTAACCAAAAGCCAGGTTCCAGGACTTCTTCAACAACAGGACTGTCTTTCACCAGTGGACAAATCTGGCAAAAGAACATCAAAACAGACAGACAAAGTACCAGCAAAACAGCCATGTCTCCTCAGTCCTTGGCAGCTCAGGGGGCAGGTCTCAAAAGTCCAGGGCAATTCAAAGCGGCCACCAGCAATTCTCTTAGTCTCTCTCTCTGCCTCCACGTGGGTGCTGCTTCCAAAAAGGTTCTTCTGCCTCTCTCTTGTCTCTCCAAATCTAGGTCACCAGCTCCTCCCAGTTCAGGACTTTCTTTTCACATCAACAAGTCCATCCCACAGGTGGGATTAACAAACTCTGGGTTTTAACACAATCAATTTGAAAACCAAGCCAATACAGGGGAATCTTTAATTGCCATTACTATCACAGGAGGCAGAGCTAAAAGTTATCAAAACCATCAATGTTGGAATAGAGGGGACTAGAAAAGAAGGGTACAAAGCAAAGGGTTGTATCTTCTCAGAACCAGTTGTCCTTTCCTTAGGTCTCCCAAGCATGCCTTCCTCTTATCTCTGAAATTCTACCCATCCTCTGAGGCCTGGTCCTTAATGTTACCTCTGCATGCAAGCCTTCCCTGATCCAACTGTCACCAACTTCATGTAGCATTCCACATAGTCAATTCTACATTTGATTTATAAAGTTATATACACACATCATACCTCTACTAGATTAAAGAGTACAAGAGAGAGGTAGCTAGGTGGGGTAGTGAATAGAGCACTGGCCATGGAGTCAGGATGGAACTGAGTTCAAATCCAGCCTCAGACACTTCACACAATTACTAGCTGTGTGACTTTGGGCAAGTCACTTAACACCATTTGCCCTCCAAAAAGCAAAAAAAAGAGTATAAGAGAGTAAGATCCTTTTATCTTTTTATTTCCTTATACTGCCTGCTATGAAGGAAATACCAAATAAATCCACACAAATTAATACCATTTCTACATAGTGTATATTATAGCAAAATATAAAAGGTAATAACAATAGTGGAAATTCCATTCAAAATAACTAAAAAATGGGTAAAATATTTGGGGCACTAAGGGTGAGTACTTTATCAATGTCTGTTGTTGAATAAATAGCTTTAGTGGCAGATATTACAGATAAAATGATTGACAGATTTTTTCCCTTAGCATGGAGAGGCAGGAGGCTTGAAGATTATCATTCAAGATCTTCAGTGTCAATAAGTCTCACAGACCCTGGTTATAATTGAGCTTTTGGGAAGTTAGGAAAAAGCCACCTTCCTTCAAAACAGGGTCTCCAACTATAAAAAGGGGCACAGTGCCAAGGACTAGGTTAAGAAAAACACCTACAGAATGGGTGGATGGGAAGAGAAAATAAAACCATGTTAAGTGAAATTCAGCATACTGAATATTTAAATAGAACTATAAGCACTACATTTATAAGGGAGTTTTCTAGATTAAAATAACCATTTAGTAGTCATCCCTTTATGGATAGCTAGGTGGTGCAGTGGATAGAATGCTGCACCTGAAATCAGTAAGATGCATCTTTTTTTTTTAATTAATTAATTTATTTTTAGTTTCCAACATTCACTTACCATAAGATTGAGTTCTAAATTTTCCCCCCTTGGTCCCCCCCATCCCCAAGACAGTGGGCAAACTGATTTAGGCTCTACATATATATTCATATTAAACATATTTTCACATTAGTCATCTTGTAAAGAAGAACTGGAACCAATGGGAAGAACCACGAGAAAGAAGAAACAAAACAAAAAGAGAGACAGAACAGATAGTCTGTTTCCATCTGCATTCAGATTCCATAGTTCTTTCTCTGGATGTGTACAGCACTTTCCATCATGAGTCTCTTGAAGTTGTCTTAGATCCTTGCATTGCTGAGAAGAGGCAAGTGTATCAAAGTTAGTATATCAGCAATGCCATATTCACAATGCCTATGGAGATTACAAATATGCTGATATAATTATCCATTACAAAATACGTCATGCTTGCCATATGGGGAAATAAACTAGAAAATTTATTAAGATACCAAAAGACTGAGTCCCAAAACCAGAAAGTGAAAGCCATCAGAGTAGTTATGATATTGGCACAGGTAGATAAAGTAGAAAGCACCCACATTTTCAAGCCTTTAAAACAGAACAGGCTACCTCAGGCAAAGGTCCTCCTCTCCCCATGCACAGCAACCACCCAGCGTCCTGGAAGCTGTCAGGGCAACTCTGCCCAGCCTGTACAAAAGCTGCATGCACATTTATTCTGCTAGTTTTTTGCTTCCTTTTAGCTACATGAACAGTAGCTTGCTCCTGGACCACATGAGTCCCTCCAGTTTGCTCTTCTGAGTGCTGTGACACAGAAGAATCCTCAGACAAACCAGCTGACTCCCTAGCCATCTGAGCTCTTTCCTTCAGCAGCTTATCCCTACTTTTACACATAAGGCGATAACTTGTTAGCAGCACCCAGCCTCTCCTGCACACTCCTGCCAGTTCTTTGCCGGGTTCTATGGGTATTGCTTTCAAACATCTTTCCAAATCTCCAGGTTCTCCCTCTTTTAGCCTTGGTTCCCAGTTTTCACAGGGCCCTGTGCTTTTAGCCCATTCTCTGGCTAGAGAGGAATAAGGCAAATCCTCCCATCCTGGAATAGCCATTTCTCCCTCTAAAGCCCCACTGCTTCCAAATACAGGCCTGACATTTTTTGATCCCATGGCTTCTTCAAAAGCTTTACTCTGCTCAAGTCCCCAATCGAATTCATATTTCTTCCGTGTGACTCTATATAAAGGTTTTAAAATCTGTCCCAAATGTGGAATGTAGTGCCTCCAGTATCCAAACAATCCTATGAACTTTTGGGCCTCCTTCTTATTGGTAGGGGTAGGAAAATCCTGAATCTTTTGTCGGGCTTGAGGAAGAATCTCCCTTAGCCCCTTGTTCCATTGTATACCCAAAAATTTCACATTTTGAGCTGGTCCTTGAACCTTTGCAGGGTTAATTTCCCACCCTTTACTTTTCATATGCTCAATTAGAAGGTCAAACTCCTTTCCACTACTTTCGCATCTTTTCCCTGTATCATGATGTCATCAATGTAGTGGGTAAGCTGTACATCAGGTAGCTTTAATTCATCCAACTGTTCAGCCACAATCCTGTGACAAATAGTGGGGCTATGTATGTACCCTTGTGGCAAGTGGGTGAAAGTATATTGTCTACCCTGCCAAGTGAAAGCGAAGTGGTCCCATTGTTTAGGGTCTATTGGGATGGTGAAGAAGGCATTTGCCAAGTCAATAACTGCATACCAAGTCCCATCATATTTCTGGATCCTTTCTATTAAGGTGATGGTATCTGGAACAGCAGCATACAAAGAAGGAGTCACCTTATTCAACTGTCTATAATCCACAGTCATTCTCCATGTCCCATCTGATTTTCTTACTGGCCAGACAGGATTATTCCATCTTGTGGTTGTAGGGACTAACACTCCTGCTTCAACATATTCCTTTATAGTAGTGGTAATTTCATCTCGCCCACCTGGCACACGATACTGTTTTAAAGTAATTACTTCAGAAGGCTCAGGTAAAGTGATTGGGTCCATTTTTAGTTTTCCCACTAAAACTGTATTAATTCCTATCTTCCTCACAGCAAATTGGTATCTTCCTTCAGGTAAATTCAGAGTCATGCCTCTCAATACATCTATCCCAATGATGTATTCAGGAATGGGTACAACAACCACAGTATATTCTTTCTTAGGTAACTGCCCAATTTTTTTTAACCTGTCTGGCTGATATTTCAGTGCCTCCTAGACCTGTGATGGTAACAGGAGTTCCATGTTTAAACTTATCAGGGTTTCCATAGATAAGTGTGGCCTCAGCCCCAGTATCAATCAGTGCCCTAGTCACAGTAGTTGATCCATTCTTCCAATATATTGTTAAACCAATATGGGGTCTGCAATCTCTTCTGCATATTTCTTTTATCTGGGCTGGGGCTTGGCCTATCTCCTATTCCCCCTGAAGGTGGGGCAAACTTGGATACAAAGATTCAGATTCAGAAATACCTGCAGGGGTGGTTCCTGCTTCCCTGTTCATTCTAATGCTAAGTACCTTTTCTTGGTACAGCTTATGCAGCTCTCCAGTTGGAATACCATCTATTCTTCTGAAGTCCACCCCAGCTCTTAATAGAGCAGTAAACAGTTCCCTTCTTGTTGGTCTATTTTGTCTCTGAATCCTCTGGCTGTTTACTCTTCTCTCTCTTGAGGCAATTTGTCTTTTTCCCATTCCCCTAAATCGCTTAATTGTGAAATCTTATCCAGCACCTCTGAAAGAGGGTGCCCTATTTCTCCAATTAACAGAGTCAGAATTAGGTGCTTATATGCAGGAGGAGCGTCTTCACTATGATATTTCTATGAGGAACTCCTAGGGGGGTATCATAATATGCATTTGCATCTCCAATCAGGATAGCAGTTTTCATTACCTCCTCCTTTAGTTTTCTCATACAGTCTCTAAGTGAGTACCAGGGTCTGTCTCCCCTAGGCCACATAGATTCAGTTGGATATTGCTTTTTGCAACCTTCTGCAGCTAAAGCTAGAAGATTAGTTTTGTTATTTCCTCCTTGCATATGGTGATCCCTAAAAGCCTGGTGTACAAAAGGATTCTGACTGATACTTATGAATTTTAAACAGTCCTCACTGTCCAGTGTTATTCCTCCGCCTTCATCAGTGATTCTTACTATCCAAGACACTAAAGACTCCCCCATTCTTTGGGTAAATCTACTCAATATATCAGTGATCTCCTGTTGAGTGAAATCCTCAATTATCTCCCTGGACTCTGTTTTGCCTCGGTGGTTCTCCTGTCTACTTCTTCGTATGGGGAGAGCTTCTACATTAGAAGACTCCTCATCTAACCTTGCTCCATTCTCCTCCCGCAGGCAGCAGCCGCTCCTGGCTTCTGCCCAGGTCCCGATGCAGGCAGCTCACCATTCCTGCTCTCAGCTCAGCGAAGTCTGCATGCAGGACATTCTTCTCTCCTGCTCCACGGCTCCACAGAGTCACAGCTACCACAACTGGGAAACAAACAATTATCCCAGCCCCCATACTTTCCTTTTACTCTGCAGATCCTGTTCATGACGCCATTTTGTAGCAAGCACCCCAAGCGTCCTCAGGGTTTGCAGCCACCACAGGTTCTTGGATCTGCTTTGTTAAAGGAAAGCAACTCAAAATGGGTTAACAAGCTTACTTTAATCAGTCAGACATATATCGTTTACCTTGTTCAGGGGAAAAAGGTCAGCACCCCAAACTTCAAAATATACAGACAGAATTATCAAGACATTAACAGATCAAGTAGACAGCTTTCCAAACTGTCCAACCATTACATCCATACCCAGTCAACATCTGGGTTTCCACATCTGGGTTTTTCAAAGCCGGGGGACTCTCAACAACGGCTTCCCAGAATTCAGATCAAATCACAGAACACTTCTCAAAGTGAGTCCCAAAACAAAGCTACACATCAGGGCTTATATAGCCTTCTCCTGGCTCAGAGAATGTAACAACCTTTTGGACCCACTGGCCAATCAAAAAGTATCTACTGAAAAACAAGCCTCCCACCCCAGGCTCCAGGTGCACGTTAGCCTAGGGGCAGGGAAGATCTTTAAAATTTACACTCTCATTACAGTTAGTCATTACACAATGTGGCTGTTACTGTATACAATGTTGTCCTGGTTCTGCTCCCCTCACTCAGCATCAGTTCATATAAGTCTTTTTAGGTTTTTCTGAAGTCTGCCTGCTTACCATTTCTTATGGAACAATAGTATTCCATTACATTCATATACCACAACTTGTTCAGCCATTCCTCAATTGATGGGAATCTCCTCAATTTCCAATTCTTATCCACCACAAAAAGAGCCGCTATAAATATTTTTGTACATGTGAGTCCTTTTCCCATTTTTATGATCTCTTTAGGCTACAGACCTAGAAGTAATATTACTAGGTCAAAGGGTATACACCATTTTATAGCCCTTTGGGCGTAGTTACAAATTGTTCTCCAGAACAGCTGGATCAGTTCACAACTCCACCAATAGGAAGAGGTATCTTCCTGAGCTCAAATCTGACCTCAGCCACCTATTAGTTATGTGATCCTGGGCAAGTCACTTAATTCTATCTCAGTTTCTCATCTGTAAAATGAGCTGGAGAAGGAAATGGCAAACCATTCCATTATTTTTGCCAAGAAAATCCCAAATGGGGTCACAAGGAGTTGGAAACGACTGAACAACAACAAAAAATTCATTCTTTTATCTAGTTAAGGCATGAGGTAATGCTGACTTCAGAATATCATTAAATATTAGTCCAGATGAAAAATAAAGACTGAAATGTTTGGGGGTTGGGTGATTCATTTTCTTTTAGCCTAAACTAATGCCTTCATTGGTATAGGGCAGGCTAGGTAAGTAAGCAATGATAAATCAGGAACTGGTCTGCAACTTCAGGGTCCTAGAGTTACCAGGGAACCCTGAGAGGTTTAAGGGCCTAGCCTACAGTCACATAGCCAGTATGGTCTGAGCAGGGTCTTGAACCCAGGTCTTCCTGGCTTAAGGATGGTGCTTTGTCTCCCCACCTTTCTTGTTTCAAATCAACTTTTAAATACTCAGGTTGAAAATGTCATTGATAAACTGTAGCTTTTGCTTTAGAACTGGCTCCTGGATTCAGGAAGAAGAAGGTATAACTAATTAATTTTTAATGTCCCTACCAGGCAACTGAAAGGCAGCATGGAGTAGTGGACAGAGAACCAGTCTTGAAAACAGAAGGTCTGATTCAGTCCTGCCCCTGCCCCATACTGGCTGTGTGAGTCTCTGCTCTGGGGTGAAAGTGCAGAGAAAGTGCCCACCTGTATTGGTAGAAGGGGTTTCCTATGGCAATGAGCTCCCCAGTCTACACCCCATTCACTAACATACAGTGACATCATCTAATACAACAAAGTCATACTGAAATCGTGCCTTTTGAAGATGCCCATGAATGGGAATAACCATGAAGATGAAGGATCTCTGAGGCTTTCCAAGTTCATTTGAGCTAGTTAAATCAGTGATTCTAAGACACACATTTTCACACTGAGTTGTTCTAATTAGAAGCTGCATTGAGGGGTGGCTAGGTGGCACGGTGAATACAACACTGGCCCTGGAGTCAGGAGGACCTGGGTTCGTATCCTGCCTCAGACACTTGACACACATATACAAAAAAAACTAGCCGTATGGACCTGGGCAAGTCACTTAACCCCAATTGCCCTACCCTCCCCCCTCCAAAAAGCAAAAAATTTTAAAATTAAATTAAAAAAAAAAGCGTCATTGAATAACATACAAACCACAATACAGAGGTGCTCCCAGGAAGTCCACTTTGTCCAGATGAGGCTGTGTCACCAGACGGCCCGCAGGCATCAGTGGGAGTGGAGTTTTATATTGGGGTAGACAAAGGGAGCTGGAGCCTCTTACAAACAGTACAAAAATAAGAGGACCTCAGGTACCTTGGAATACTCCAATGATGAGGAGGTGAGAGAAACCTGAGGAAAGGCTGGGTGGAGGGAGCTCCTTTGGAGTGCCTTGCCCTCTAAAGTGCTTAAGAAGGGCTTCCTGAACTGAATACAGTCACAGGCTGCAGGACAGGATAGCCATCCATCACTTGGGCTGCATGTGTCCAAACAGCCCCCTTCTTGTTCAGAGTGAGCAGGGCCAGAGAGCAAACTATACAGGAAAATCCTTTGACAAAGTATAACACACTTTCAAGTTAATAACACTACAAGGTATAGGCACAGAGGGATATTTTTTATCATAAAAAACATCTATCTAAAACCAAAAGCAAACATCATATGCAATGTAGACACATGAGAACATTTTCCAATAAACAGGGGCATAGAGAAAAATGGCCACCCTCCCACTACTTTTTGATATAGTTCTGGAAATGCTAACAAAAGCAATAGGAAAAGAGAAAGGAATTTAAAGAATTAAGTTAGATAAAGAAGAGATAAAATTATCTGTTTGCTAATAACATGGTATACTTGGAAACTCAAGGAAATATCAAAGATTCTAATTGAGACAATAGCTTCAGCAAGGTTGTAGGCTATAAAATAGATCCTTAAAAATCAACAGGATTTCTATACAATAACAACAAAACACAAGAAGTAATAACAGAATGGGAAATATCGTTTCAAAAAACTACAAAATGCTTAAAATATTTGAGGATCAACCTTCCATAACACACAAAAAGGATGTATAGATTCAATCATAAAAGGCTCCTTAAAGAAATAAATAGAGGAATTGCTCATGGCTAGGCCCAATAAAATAAAAACGACAACACTACCAACATTAACTCGAACTTTTAATACTATACCAATCACTTTATCAAAGGGATACTTTACAGAACAAGACAAAATAATAATGAAATTAATTTGAAAATACAAAAATCTAAAATATCAAAGGAAACAATTTTAAAAGGCAGGGAAAAAAAGGAAATAGCCCTTCCAGATTTTGAACTACATTGTAAAGCAGCCATCATCAGAATCATCTGGTACTGGATAAAGACCAGAGATCAATGGAACAGACTAGACAAGGGAGATTCTGAAACAACAGAACTCAATTACCTAGTATTTGATAAGGTGGGAAACATAAATTAACTAGAGAAATACTCCCTATTTGATAAAAACTGCTGGGAAAACTGAAAAGCAGTCTGGCCGAAATGAGGCTTAGATCAACATACTATATCATATTCCACAATACATTCTAAAAGGATACATGATCTTAAAAATAAAAGATCACACTATAAAAAAATTAGAAGAGAAATAGAGTATATACTTATCACAGAAATGGTTAGAAAACATTCTTAGTCAAATAAGAGATAGAGGCAATTATAAAAGTTCAAATTGATAACTGATTACTTGAAAGTGAAAAGCTTCTGCACAGAAACCATAAATGCATCTAGGATAAGAAAGAAAGTGGTCAGATGGAGAAAAGAAACATCATTGTAATCAATGGGGCTGTGTTTTAAAACTGTATCTTGTTCTACTCTTTCTGACTGCCTCCCTTCCCTGCCTCAGTGTATTAAGGTTATAAGAAGCCATGAAATAAAATTGCAAGGGAGAACCTAGAAGTTGTATACTAACCATCTCAAAGATCACAAGGGCATAATTTACAAATTGTATTATATATTAACAAAAAATCACATCCTAGCAATATGTGCTGAATCATGGGAAGCCATCTAGGCTTTGCTGTCTGGGCCTTATGATATGTAAATCTCAGACCAGCAGAACACCAAATGTCTCTGATAGCTTTGAGATAGAGTGGATATGCTAACTTTAAAGTTTTACTAACCCTCATGCCTTAATTATAGCAATAGCCTGCTAATGCATCTGCAAGCCTCAAGTCTCTCCCCACTCCAATCCATCCTCCTTTTGGCCACTAAAGTAATTTTCTAAAGATCAAGTCCAATCATGTCACCTTTCATCCACTATTCCATAAATTTCTTTAGCTTCCTATTGCCTCTAAGAGCAAATATAAAATGCTTTGTTTGGCATTCAAAGTCCTTCATAAGCTAGCCCCTCCTACCTTTCCAGTCTTTTCACACCTTCATCCACACCACATACTCTTCAGTTCAATGATACTGGCCTCCTGGCCATGTCATCAAAAAGATACTCCATCTCTCAGCTCTGGACATTTTCCCTGGCTTTCCCCTATGCCTGGAATACTCTCTCTCCTCCATTTAGACTACTGACCTCTCTGGCTTCTTATAAATCTCAACTAAGATTCTACTTTCTACAAGAAGATTTCCCTAACCCCTCTTAATTTCACTGCTTTCCTTTTATTATTTCCTAATTACCCTGGATATAGCTTGCTTTATATATATATGTCTGCATGTTGTCTCTCTCAATATGGACAGGATACTAAAAATCAGTGACATCACCTTGCCAACAAAAGTCCGTATAGTCTGAACTCTGGTTTTTCCAGTAGCAATGAGTGGTTGTGAGAGTTGGACTTCAAGAAAAGTTGAGTGCTACAGAATCAATGCTTTCAAATTGTGGTACTGGAGAAGACTTTTAAGAGTCCCTTAGACAGCAAGGAAATCAAATCAGTCAATACTTCAACAAATTAATTCTGGTTATTCACTAGGAGGTCAAATACTGATGCTTAAATACTTTGGCCACACAATGAGAAGATGGAATTTGTTGGAAAAGACCCTAATGTTGACAAAGACTGAAGGCAAAAGGAATAGGGGTCAGCAGGGAATGAGATGGATAGATAATGCCATGGAAACAACGAACATGAACTTGGACAGACTTCGAGAGATAGTGGATACAAAGAGCCTGGCATGCTATGAATCAAGGGGTCAGAAGAGTCAGGGACAACTGAATGACAAATATCTCTCCCATTAAATCGTGAGTTCCTTCAGGGCAATAACTATCTTTTGCCTTTTTTGTATCCAGAGTGCTTAGTACAGTGCCTGGAACTTAAGTGCTTAATAAATTCTATTTAATAGATTCAATTCTATAAGGCCATTTTTTAGGTTTGTCTATACTTTCCATGGTTCCGAATGGAGTTTAAATAGGAATCGTTCTCTACAAACAGCCTGGCTTTCATTTTTTATTTAAAACCTAACAATTTTTTTCTAGAAAGATTTGGAGGATCTCTACCTCCATTTTTTTGTTTATATTTGGTTTTGTTCTTGTTTTGTATGGTGAATCCTAAGGTTGCCCGTTTATTTTTCTTTCAAATCTTACTTAGGCCTTCAAGACCAAATGGAAAGGTCAAATTCAGGCAAGCACACTGAGGCATAGGGTACTTCCCTGTGTTTGAAAGTTTCTGGTAATTTAGTTTCTGTGGTCAGATTGACTTCAGAAGATTTTTTTTCTTACCATTCAAGAAAACACTTTGGCTGAATTTTCTTTCATTTTTCTTTTCCTAAGGAAAAAAAAAAAATTAGAGACACTATTTTGTTTCTTCCCAGTTACATCCCGGATTTTTTTCAATGTAATTTTTTGTTAAAATTTTTGAGGGGCAACGAGTTTATCCTGACTTGGCTTTGTAATGTTTTTTCACTTTTTATTTCCTTTTACTAATTTTTATTATTCGAGGGGAGAAAAGAACCATTTCTCCTAGATAGAAAATTACTGACTTGGCTAAAACTTGTCCCTTGTCCCATGATATATGAAAATTTATTTAATGCCTCAAACATTCCTCAGATCAGAAGACAAAAAGGTCATCAAGGATTCCCAAGCAAATCTCCCCTCTCAAGCAGCCCATCGTGAACCCTCTAAATGTAGTTTAATCTGTGTCATGGGAATTTATCTTTCGTTTTATTATTCTAGACCCAGCGACATTTCTCTTGCAATTTTTGGTTAATTCAAAATTTGTCTTACCTCACCAGAACAAAATCTGTCCACCAGAATGTGTGAAAATTTACTTAAGAGCCTAAAACTAATCTCTTTAGATAAGAAGCCTGAGGAAGAATCTCAACAGTCCCTGACTACCTGGAGATGTGATTCATTTCAACCTGTAACCTTAGTTTATCTATAGAGTTTGACAAGTTTTGCTTTCTTAGAGAATGTAGGAAATTATGACTCTGCTTAACTTTGTTGAACTTTTATGATATTGAAGGAAGTATGGGATTTTGAATTTGTCTTCCCTTTACTTTTGTGGTCTAAGAGGAATGTACAAGATTGCAATATGTAAATGAATTATTTATCTGACATAATTTTGTCCATACATAAAAAAGCCTTGTCAGAATGCTAATAACTCTTCAGGTTTTCTCTGAGATCTAAATCTAAATAATAATAAAACCTAGGTTTTTACCTCTATAATTTCCACGTTCAGGTAAATATGTATTTGGAAACAGTTACTCATCCCATGAATTCAGAGAGAAGATATCCTTCCCATAACATGAGTGACCTAATTTAGTTCACATATAGAGTCTGTTTAACAAGGTTTGTTTCCTTAGGGGATATATGAGATTATTACTGTGCTTAACTAAGTTTGTTCAACATTTATGACCCTGAAAGTAACCTGGCATTATGAATCTCTCTTTTAACTTATATAGCCTAAACTGTATTATGTAAAAAAAAAGTTTGTCTCTGACATAATTTTTTCTATAAAATATTTTCAGAAACTCCATGTGGAATTTAGGATTACTTTTCTGCCTCCTGAACCTATGCTTAAGCATTAAAAAATCTAGGTATTAGGGGCAGCCAGGTGGCTCAGCGAGTAAGAGCACCGGTTCCAGTGTTGGGATGACCTGGAGATCGAATCCCGGGCTCAGACACTCAGCACCACACCCAGAAATAACTGGCTGTGTAACCTTGAGCAAGTTACTTAACCCCAATTGCTTAAAAAAAATAAAATAAAATAAAAAAATGTGTATAAAAAAAATCTAGGTATTTAGCCCTATATTTTCTGCACCGTGGTATAACTCTTTTAGTAGCTGTTACCAACCACATGAACTCAAAAAGGAGGTATTTCTCTCATAAAAAAATTTAACAAACAGACAGGCAGTTGCAAAAACTGGGGCAAGGGGGAAGAACCTGCAGCCTTGAGGCCACATGTGGCCTTCTAGGTTCTTGGGTGCAACCTGTTGACCGAGTCCAAGTTTTCCAGAACAAATCCTCTTATTAAGGGGATTTATTCAGTGAAGTTTGGATTCAGTCAAAGGGCTGCTTCTACTTCAGAAGTTCCCTTATGCACAAAATGTTATGTTTACCCTAGAGATTCTACAGGCAAAAACCCAACTGAGCCATAAAGTCCAAAATCACAGAAAAAAAAAGGCCTGTCTCATATATGTGTCCTAAGACTTTATTGTATTGTTTGAGCCTAGCCCTTCTTGGCCGAGAAACCAGACCTGTTGCTCAGAGATCAGATTTGTTTAATGCTTAACTTAAGACTTGGGTTATGCCAACCTGAAACCCAGTCAGATCTGGATTGATGTAAGCAAAATAAGTTGCATCCTCAAACTACACATTTCAAGGAACCTAGGGGTCTTATCTGGAAACTAGCACTGTGGTGCTCAATCAGATAGTTTTCTTGTTCATTTGAAGCCTAAATAATGTGTAACTTGGAGAAACTGTGGGGGGAGTGAGGCACCCATTTTCTGGCTCTTCTCTGCTAGATGATGTAATATACTTCTTAAATTACTTCAGTTCTGGGTCCTGTTCTCTGACACATCAGCATTCCTATGTATTGTTCTGAAGGTTTTTTTTTTTTCATTTTTTGGCTCTTACATTTGAATAGTCTGTTGAAACTTTGGGGATGCTTAGTTCAGCAGCTGCCCAAACATCTGATGAACAAGGTTCTATAATTCAGGTTTCTAAAACAAGGGTTGGACAGAGAAACTCTGGATTTTAGACGTCTGAACAAGACATTTTCCCCAAAAGTTTTCTCCTTTTTGTCTTGATATCTCATACAATTTTTCCCCCTTTCTTATATAAGCACATAAGCAAAAAAACTTGTCTATGAGCTGTGACTGTTGTTTCTGAGACCCAGGCTGATCACTGAGTGATCAAGGACAATCATTGAATGGTTTAAAATGAGATCATGTGGAATGGCCTAAATGGTCACTTGGAGTTGGTCAGACATTTTGGAACATCACAGCAGCTCTGATATGATTAAAAATACTGCAGTGGTTTAATAAGACATGCCCTTTCTGGTCTGGTTAAAACTGATCACTGAGCAGTTCTGGTTGTAAAAATACATCTGTCATATTGAAGATAGGTGAGAAATCAACAGGGAATCTCATTCTTTCCATTTACTGTCTTAATAATTTAAGAGAGTCATTGCTGGGGGCGACCAGGTGGTGCAGTGAGTAAGAGTGCCGGCCCTGGTATCGGGAGACCCGGGATCGGTTCCGGCCTCAGATACTTGGCACCCACACAAAATAACTGGCCGTGTAACCTTGAGCAAGTTACTTAACCCCAATTACTTAAGTGTCATTGCTGCCACCAAAACAAAGCTTTGGATATAAATTTTAAAAAATCATTTAGAGTAAAGTGAATTGTTGAATTTAACTTGTTTTGTTGATTTGGTTTCAGTGATTCTGATTTGGAAGAGATATTTGGTTCCAAAATCATTCTTCTTTTGGATTCAGGTTCAAATATTCCTGCTAAAATGTTTTTACTCTTAACATATGAGATCTAGTCAGTCCATTTCTTCTAACGACATTCCTATGGGTTGCCTTCTAATTTGAAAAAGATTCCCTCCAAAGAAAATTTAAGGCCCAGTTTGAAAATACTGGTGAAAATGTTTGGACATGACTAATTTCAGAGGATAGATATTTTTGACTACAAGAAGGATTCTTTGATTTTTAACACATTGTCTGGGTATAGGTTAGCTTTAGAAAATACCTTTACAAAATGGTTTACTAGCACATTTGGGCACTCCCTGAGAATAAAAATTCTGCCTTAAAGCTGAAAACCAGGCTGTTCAACAGATGGCTTTGAACTCTATTTCTATAGATGAGCTTACAGGCTTTGATAATCAGAAAATCATACCAATTTATGCAAGCGAGAAGCTAGGACTATAGCCCTGACTCCCCACAATACTACCCCCTAACTCTTCCCAGAGAAGTCAGAAAGTAATAAATTAGAGCAAGTTTAGGGACTTTTACCAAGGTGACGTAGCCTATAAAATGGTGGGGTAGACAGTTAGGTGGCAAAGTGGATTGAATACCAGGCCTGGAGTCAGAAGGACTTGCATTCAAATTCAGGTTCAGACACTTACTAGCTGTGTGATGTGGGGCAAGTTACTTAACCATTTGCCTCAGTTTCCTCATCTATAAAACAAGCTGGAGAAGGAAATTACAAATCACTCCACTATCTTTGCCAAGAAAATCCCTAATGAGGTCACAAAGAAAAGACATGAATGAAAATGAATAAACCACAAAATAGTAAGGTAGATTAAAAACAGCCTTCAAGTTATTTGCAGGGATTGAGGATTCAATTGATTCTGGGGTGATCAAAATAGTACTTTTGTTATTGATCGGTAAGGCTGCAAATAATTTCAGGTGTTACCTTTTAACATTGGACCCTGGGTAGGAAGCTAAATCACCTGAAAAAAAATTGTGTCCCTCATGGCCTATGTCTATAACCATGGAATAAAAAAAGAAAAGTTTAAAAAAAAATGGGTTGAGCAAGAATCTCCGGTCTGAGAATTTTGCTGATGGAGATGGAACTGAGAGTAGGCTGGGAATTTCAACCATATCCATCCTCTGAGGATGAAAAGCTTGAAGAAGCCAGAGCCCTTCTAATGACAAGACGAACTCCTACAGAGACTGACTGTTAAAATTTGGCTCAAGGGGGCAGCCAGGTGGCTCAGCGAGTAAGAGCACCGGCTCCAGTGTCGGGATGACCTGGATCAAATCCGGGCTCAGATACTCAGCACCATACCCAGAAATAATAACTGGCCGTGTAACCTTGAGCAAGTTACTTAACCCCAATTGCTTTAAAAAAAAATTTGGCCCAAGAATACTACTTCATCTGCGAGTAAACCTGTGGCCTTACCTTCTGCGGGATATAGATTCCATAGAGCGCAAAATGGCATTTTCTCTGGACAGGAACCATGTAAACTAGAAAAATAACCTTGGAAGACTTAGTTTGCAGAGGCAAGAGTTTTCTAGGGACAATGGAAGTTCCTGAACCAGAGAGAGTGAGGAGACTGTCAAATGGCTTATGGAGGATAACTGCCAGGGCAGTGGATTCCCTCATAGAGGCAAGGCCAGATATTACCTGGCAGGAATGTACACAAATTTCAGCTGCTTTGTTTGAAGGGGCTCAATTAGAAGACCCCCTAAGCTAATTTTGTCTCCAGTGTTGTGAAGGACAAAGGAGAAAAGCCTACTGAGTTCCTCCTCAGGATTGAATAAATTGTGCAGACTTACAGATAGGCACTGTGAATTTACCGAAAATGCAAGAAAAATTACAATGCAAAGATTGAGCAGGGGCTGGGTACAGGACCCTCATCATATCATCAGATCTATGAAGACATAAAAGCCATTGCCAACAATGGCCAAGGTGAGACAAGTACTCCTGAGTTGCAAGGATCAATAAAATCCTCAAGGCTCAGCTTCATCAGGTTTCAGGGCTTCTCCAATGTGGGCCACAAACATCAGCAGAGCAGTACCACCAGTACTGAGCTGCTGTTACAGCTGTTACCTGAGACAATTAGGTAAGAGATGGAACAGTACACATCCCCATTCTCTCTGGACGCAGGGGACCAAGGGAAAAAAAGGCATTTTCATGCCTGAGATAAGAATACCTCCATTAGCTAATCAATCACAAGGTAGGAGACACCTTTTTTTCCAATTGTGGATTAGATGGCCATATTTATGTTGGATGTATTGACAAGTGGGTCAGTGGAGAAAGTTCACATTATCACAAAATAATCTTCGTCATGGGGGAGGTGACACTTGAGTTGAGCTTTGTAGGGATATTGGAGTTTCTAAAAGTCACAAATGGGAATGGAATGCATTCTGGCATGGAACTGAAGGGAATCAAAGGTTTGCAAAGGGAGAGAAGGAAGGTCAGGCAAAAAGCTAATTCCCTTCATCCTTAGAATAAGTGTGGGGAGAGACACTGAAGAGGTAGAAACATCCAAACTCAGCAATTAAAATGATTTCAGGGCTCTCCCTTTTCATTTACAGGTTAAAATGGATTCCATACCTCTTACGTTTATACAAAATCAGCTTTCAGACTACCTAAAATTCAACCAAAGTACAGTTTGGATTGAGTAAGCATAATCATAGATGGAGAAAGGAGTACATGAGATGTGGAAGGAAAACTGTATGATATATACAACTCTATGTTAAAAATAACATCTGAAAGCTTTCCTTTTAAACTCAAATTTCAGCATGGTGCAATATCCATTTTGGTCACAAGATGTCAGCAAAGAGACCGTGTTATTTTCTTTCCTGTGGGGGAAAAAATGTCCAAACCCCATTGACTATGAATATGTCTCTCCCTGTCCTAAGCGCTAGGGTTATCAACACCAAGAGTTAAATAAATGTAGGTATTTTCCTCAAAAGGGTGAAGAATATCACTCCTTAACTCACCAAGTACAAAAAAGAAGAGGTCAAGTAATTAGGCGAAACAGGAGGGAGTACAGGGTTTTTACACTAACACCAAGGGTAACCAGGGCCTGTATCATGTAAGGTTTGGCATTTGAGCAGATCTATGCTAGAAAGTTGGGATTTTAAGAACATGAAGTGAGGATGGAATACCTTCTAGGCATGAGGAACAGACTCTACAAAGGCTGTTTACATACTGGAAATGAAGCATCATAGGTGAAGAACATAAATTTGTCTGAACCAGAGAGGTGTGAAGAGAATTATGCATAAGAAGGCTATCAAGGTAGGCCCTAGCTAGGATAAAAAGGGTTGGAAATGACAAGCAAGTGGTTTATATTTTTATTTTGGAAACAGTAAGAAGGAATTGATGCTTAATGAGTAGTTTTATCAATCAGTGCTCTAGGAATATCCTTTGGCATCTAAGTAGAGGACATATGGACAAAGGGAAAGACTTAGTCAAGAGAGTCAATTAGGAGGCTATTATAATAATCTAGATGGGGAGTGGTTGTGTGACTGCAGAAAGAGGGATGCAAGCATTATCCTGAAAAGTGTAAAGACAAAAGCTTGGTAACTTTTTAGATTTGGGGACAAAGGGAGAGTGTCACTGGACAGCTAGACTGGGGTATGCATGTGTGAGAGAAAGTATTTATTGTTTCCTATGCAACAGGCAAGTATGCTATGCAAATCTGAAATTAGATGGCCCTTCCCTCAAGAAGCTTACATTCTACAGATTAAATAGAGTACATACAAGGGAGATGGAATGAAGTGTAAGGGATTTATGCCATTATAGTGGGCAGGGCTTTGGCAAACTGAAGCTCAAAGTGATGTATCCAAGGACACAGAGATGTTAAGTGTCTAAGGCCACATGGTTGCCTCTTAACAAGCTTTCCCCTTTATAGGCTAAACACCCCTGGTTAGTTGAACAGAAGCTCCAGGCCCTACCCCATCCTGGATGCTGTCCGGTGGACACTCTCCAGCTCTTTTGGAATACAATATTCCCAGTGAGGTCTGACTAGGGCAGAGCACTGGCTGCTATCACCTTCCTCTG
>NW_027187178.1:73195-77145 GCF_028583685.1 Petaurus breviceps papuanus
GGACTTCAGAGGCTAGCCATTTACAGATGAGGAAATGGGCACAAACAGTCAACAACTTGCTGAGTGTCATATGGACGGTGTCTAAGGCAAACTTTGATCTCAAAAAGATAATACTACCAAGGACATTATATCAATATATCCCAAAGATCATGCACTATGACCAGATGGGATTTATACCAGGAATGTAGGGTCTAGTTCAATATAAGAAAAAAACTATTAACATAATTGATTATATCAATAACAAAAATAATAGGATAATGTTAATAGATGCAGAAAAAAACTTTTGAGAAAATACAACATTCATTCTTATTAAAAAAGACACTTGAAAGCATAGGCATAAAGGGATTTTTCCTTAAAATTATGAGAAGCATCTACCTAAAACCATCAGCAAGCATTATTTGTAATAGGGATAAGCTAGAATCCTTTTCAATAACACAAAGTGTGAAACATTATCATTATCACCAGATATTATTCAATATTCTACTAGAAATACAAGCAATAGCAATAAGAGAAGAAAAAGAAATTGAAGGAATCAGAAATGGGCAATGAGGTAATAAAACTATCTCTTCTTACAGGTGATAAGTGGTATACTTGGAAAATCCTAGATATTCAAGTAAAAAGCTAATTAAAACAATCATTTTAACAAAGCAGGATATAAAATAAACCCACATAAATTATCAGCATTTCTATATATCACCAAGAAACCCCCGCAAGAAGAGATACTAAGAGATATTTCATTTAAAATAACTGTCTAGTAAATAAAATGCCTGAGTCGGCGAGATGTCACAGTGAATAGAGAACTGGCTCTGGAGTCAGGAGGACCTGAGTTCAAATCTGGCCTCAAACACTTAACACTTACTAGCCATTTGACCTTGGGTTAACACTTAACCCCAATTGCCCTGCCTTCCCCCCTTCGAAAAAAAAAAAAAGAAAATACCTAGTGATATATCTGCCAAGATAAACCCAGGAATTATAGAAACATAATTATAAAACACTTTTTATATAAATAAATACAGATTTAGAAATTGGAGAAATATTAATTGTTCATGGGTTGGCACAGCCAATATATGAAAAAATGAGGTCTACCTAAACTAATCTTATTCAGTGCCATCCCAATTACCAAAAATTTATTTTATTCAGCTAGAAAAAATAAGAAGTTTCCTCTGGAAGAACATAAGGTCAAGAATATCAAAGGAATTAATGGAAAAAAATGTAAAGGATGGAGATTTAGCAGCACTAGATCTCAAACTCTATTATAAGGTAGTGATTATCAAAACTATATGTTACTGGCTAAGAAATACTATGGTGGTAGATGGCGGAGTAGAAGCACGACCTCCGAGCGGCTCCGGCTTCCACCTTCCCCAATCAATGTAAAAGGGGACTCTAAGCAAAATTTGGAGCTGCAGAACCCACAACATGACACAGAGAAGCTAATCTCCCACTGAGGACAGCCCGGCAGGCTGGCAGGAATTGGCCAGCGCAGTGATCTGGGAGCCGAGCCCAGGCCCACATGAGCCAGAGATTTTAGCCCCAGGGCGGGTCTGACCAGCCACTGGCAGGAGGCACTCCAGATCAGCAGCAGCTATGGCCATTTCCAGAATTATCAACATGTAGATGTGAAGGACAAAATGAGAGGTCAGTGCAGTCTGGACTTTGGGACCCAGTAAGTGGGAGTGTATCATCTTTTGCTCCTGGGGCAAGAAGCCACTGAGACGACACAACCAGCCAGCACCACGTGGCAGCTTCAGCTCCTGGTCTGCAGAGTGTAGGGGGACCAAGCAACCAGTCTGATGGGTAATTGCTCTTGCTTTAACCTGCTTGGATCTGGATTTCAGTCTAGGGTGGAGGTCCTGGGGTATGTGTCCTCCTTGCCAGAGCATGTGGAAGCCTTATAGAGGACACCCATCTAATACCTCCGGCAGCTGGGAAAACCCCAGCATTTGGGATGAAAGCTCCCCTGTCTAGTGGCAGAGTCCTACTGTGGCTAAAAAGCCCAGGGGTCAAGTGACTGAGGGGCGACATAACCAGGCAAAGGAAACAAAGCAGACAGAAGATTCCAACATTAGACTCCTATTGTGGGGACAAAAAGGAACAAAGCATGGAACAGGAGGAAGACAGTGAAGTCAGAACTCCTACACCAAAAGCTCCCAAAAAAAATATGAGCTGGTTATAGGCCATAGAGGACCTTAAGAGCAGATAAGAGAAGTGGAGGAAAAATTGGGAAGAGAAATGAGAATGATGCAAGAAAATTACGAAATGAGAGTCAACAATGCAAGAAAATTACGAAATGAGAGTCAACAGCCTGACTGGGGAAAATCACACCTTAAAAAAATAGACTGACTCAATTGGCAAAAGAGGCTCAAAAAGGCAATGAGAAGAATGCCTTAAAAAGCTAAATTTACAAGATGGAAAAAGAATCTCAAAAGCTTACTGAGGAGAATCATTGCTTCAGAATTAGATTAGAGCAGATGGAAGCTAATGACTTTATGAGCAATCAAGATGCTGTTAAACAGATCCAAACAAATGAAAGAACAGAAGGCAATGTGAAATATCTCATGGGAAAAACCACTGACCTGGAAAATAGATCCAGGAGAGATAATTTAAAAAATTATTGGACTACCTGAAAGCCATGATCAAAGTAAGAACCTAGAAATCATCCTCCAGGAAATTCTCAAAGAAAACTGCCCTGATGTTTTAGAACCAGAGGGCAAAATCAAGGTTGAAAGAATCCACCGATCACCTGCTGAAAAAAGATCCCAAAAAGAAAACTCCTAGGAATATTATAGCCAGGTTCCAGAATTCCCAGATTAAGGAGAGAATATTACAAGCAGCCAGGAAGAAACAATTTGAATATTGTGGAAACACAATCAGGATAACCCAGGATCTGGCAGCTTCTACACTGAGGGATTGAAGGGCTTGGAATATGATATTCCAGAGGTCAAAGGAGCTGGGATTAAAACCAAGAATCACCTGCCGAGCAAAACTGAGTATCCTGTTTCAGGGGAAAATATGGTCATTCAGTGGAATAGAGGACTTTCAAGCATTCTTGATGAAGAAACCAGAGTTGAATAGAAAATTTGACATTCAGATACAAGAAGCAATAGAAGCAGGAGAAGGTAAACAGGGAAAAGAAATCATAAGGAACTTATCAAAGTTGAACTATTAACATTCCTACATGGAAAAAATAATAATTGTAACTGATGAAACTTTTCTCAGTATGAAAATAGTTGAAGGGAATAGAAATATATATATGAGGGTATATGGGCATATGAATACATATATATGTAAATGTGTGTATATATGTTTATAGGTATACATAGATAGAGGGCACAGGACCGATTTAATAGGAAGGGATGATACTTAAAAGGTAAAATTAAGAGGTGAGAGAGGAATATAATAAGACGAGATGGGGAGAGACAGAATGGGGGTAAACTATCTCATGAAAAAGAGGCAAGGGAAAATGGTTACAATGGAGGGGAAGAATAGGAAGGCAAAAGGGAATGAAATACCCATTGAATTTGGCTTGAGGAGGGAATGAAATACACACTAAATAGGGTATCTCACCCTACAGGAGACTAGGGGGGAAGAGGACGAGAGGGAGGATGATGGAAGGCAGGGCAGGCTGGGGGGGGGAGGGAAGTTGGAAGCACCCAGTTCTGAAAAGGGATGGGATCAAAGTAGAGAACAGAACAAGTGGGAGGTGGGATAGGAGGGAGGGAAATATAGTCAGTCTTTTACAATATATCTACTATGTTATTGTTTTCCATTAGGTACACATGTACAACCTATACTGAACTGCTTATCTTCCCAGTAAGGGTGGGTGACAAGGGAGGAAGGGAATGGATCTGGAATTCAAAGTTTTAAAATCAAATGTTTAAATACATATATATATATATATATATACACACACACACACACACACACACACACACACACACACACACACACAC
>NW_027187178.1:77155-163140 GCF_028583685.1 Petaurus breviceps papuanus
CACACACACACACACACACACACACACACACACACACACACACACACGCTATTATTAATACTATTTTACATGTAATTGGGAAATAAGATATACAGGCACTGGGGCATAGAGATCTACCATGCCCTACTGGAAAAGTTGAAAGGGGTATGGGAGAAAATATGGGAGAGAGCAGATTGCAGGAGGGGATATCCTGTGGGACGGCTGTTTTGGGGTGGTGGGTAGGGGAAAACAGGGAGAAAATTTATAACTCAAAATCTGGTGGAAATTAATAATGTAAATCAGAAGTTAATAAAGCATTTGAAAAATGGAAAAAAAAAAGAAATATTATGGTAGATCAGTGAAATAGAGTAGATACAATGCTCAGTAGTAAATTAGCCGGGGGGCTCACTTTGAGAAGTGTTCTGTGATTTGATCTGAATTATGGGAAGCCGTTGTCCAGAGCCCCCCAGCTTTGAAAAACCCGGATTTGAATCCCAGATGTTGATTGGGTATGGATGTAATGGTTGGACAGTTTGGAAATCTGTCTACTTGATCTGTTTCTCTGTCTTGATAATTCTGTCTGTATACTTTGAAGTTCGGGGTGCTGACCTCTTTCCCCTGAACTAGGTAAATGATACATCTATGACTGATTAAAGTAAGCTTGTTAACCCATTTTGAGTTGCTTTCCTTTATCAAAGCAGATCCAAGAACCTGTATTGGCAGCAAACCCTGGGGATGCTGGGGTGCATGCTGCTACAAGTAGGCAGAGACTTGAGGCAGGAAGACCTATTTGTGTGAGATTTGGGGAAGTTGAAACTGACAGAAATCAATAACAGCTTAGATATAAAGTGTAAAAGTTAGTGGGGAGTCCAAGATGAAGCCCAGGTTGCAAGTCTAGGACTGAATATGATATTACCCTCTACAGTAACAGAGCAGGGAGGGTTTAGGGGAAAAGAAAATGAGTTAACATTTTGGACATAATGAATGTAAGATATTTATTGGAATCCAGTTCCAGAAGTCTGAAATTCAACTTACATCTGTACCCTCTGTCTATATACTATATATACTCCTTCTAACTACCCTAATAATGAGAAAGATCTCATTAGTTACAAATATCATCTTCCCATGTAGGAATGTAAACAGTTTAACTTTATTATTAAGTCCCTTAAGATTTCCATTTCCCATTTACCTTTTTATGCTTCTCTTGAGTCTGATATTTGAAAGTCAAATTTTCTATTCAGCTCTGGTCTTTTCAATAGGAATGCTTGAAAGTCCTCTATCTCATTGAATATCCATTTTCCCCCTGAAGTATTATATGCAATTTTGCTGGGTAAGTGATTCCTGATTGTAATTCTAGCTCCTTTGCCCTCCAGAATATCATATGCCAAATCCTCTAATCCTTTAATGTAGAAGCTGTTAAATTGTATTATCCTGACTGTGGCTCCATTATACTTGAATTGTTTCTTTCTGGTTGCTTGTAACTTTTTCTCCGTGACCTGGAAACTCTGCAATTTGGCTATATTATTGCTGGAACTTTCATTTTGGGATCTATTTCAGGAGGTGCTCAGTGGATACTTTCAATTTCTATTTTACCCTCTGGTTCTAGAATATCAGGGCAGTTTACCTTGAAAATTTCCTGTAAGATGGTGTCTAAGCTCTTTTTTTATCATGGCTTTCAGTACAAATTCTTATAGAAAAGTTAAATGAGTTGCAAGAGGAAATAGACAATAAAACTATGCTACTGGGCAATCTTAACTTTCCCCTCTAAGAACTAGATAAATCTAACCAAAAAATAAACAGGAAAGAAGTAAAGGAGATGAATAGAATTTTAAACCTCTAGAGAAAATTGAATGGGAAGAGAAAGGAATATAACTTTTTCTCAGCAATACATGGCACCTACAAAAAACTGACCATGTATTAGGGCACAAAAACCTCACAATCAAATCCCAAAAAGCAGAAATACTAAATGAATTCTTTTTCAGATCATAAGGCATTACAATTATATTCAATAAAGGATCATGGAAACATAGATAATTAATTTGAAATAAGATAATCTGATTGGGTCAAAGAACATATCATAGAAATGATAAATAATTTCTTAAAAGTGTGACAACAATGTGACAACATACCATAATTTATGGGATGCACTCAAAGCAGTACTCAGAAAAAAATTGTATCTCTAAACACATCACTAAAATGGAGAAAGAGCAGATCAGTGAATTGGACATGAAACTAAAAAACAATATAGAAATAAAATTAAAGATCCCCAATTAAATACCAAATCAGAAATCCGGAAAGTCAAAAGAGATATTCATAAAATTGAAAAAAAAATTGAACAACTAAAACTAAAAGCTGGTTTTACTTTTTAAAGAGAGAATTAAATAAATAAATCATTGGTTAAATTTGATTTTAAAAAAGAACATAACAAAATAAACAAACTTATCATAAGCACAAATTATATAGGGTAGTAAAGAAAGATGCACCCTTCCCCCACTACAATCTGACATACTTTTGGAAATGGTTACAATAGCAATAAAACAAGAGAAAGAAATTATAAGAATAAAGATAGATTAAAAAAGAAAGAAAATGATCCCTATATGCTAATGATATGGTTTACTTTAATAATCCCAAAGAATCATTAAAGATTCAAATTGAGACAATTCACAGTTTCAGCAAGATTGCAGGTTACAATATAAATCCACAAAAATTAATAGAATTTCCACATAACAACAACAAAATATAAGAAGCAGTAATAGAAAAGGAAATGCTATTATAAATAACTATAAAATGCATAAAATATTTAAGGATCAATCATCTAATACACACAAAAAGTTTCTATAGATTCAATTACAAAGTGTTCCTTAAAAGAAAGCAAGAACTTAAAAGAGCTGGAAGAATATATAGTGCTTATCACTAAGCCATGCCAATACAATAAAAATGACAACACTATTAAAATTAATTCACACTCTTAATGCTATACTAATCAAATTATCAAGGCGATACTTTAAAGAACTTGACAAAACAATAACAAAATTCATTTGGAAAAACAAAATATCTAGAATATCACAGAAAATGATAAAAAAAAAATAAGTAAGGACAAATGAGGAATAGAACTTCCAGACCTCATACTATATTAGTAAACCATCTTTTGGTACTCAAAACCACTTGGTACTAGTTAAAGAACAGAAAGATCAATGGAACACACTTATACAAGGAAGATTCAGAAACAACAGAATTCAACTTCCCAGTGTTTGATAAAGTGAAAAACCAAATTATCTAGGTAAAACTCCCTATTTTATAAAAATTTCTGGGAACACTGGAAAGTAGTCAGGTGGAAATTAGGCTCAGACCAATGCCTTACACCATATTTCATAATACATGTTAAATGGATATGTGATCTTAGTATTAAAGATCATACTATCAAAAAATTAGAAATAGATCATTTACTTTTCACAGCTATGGCTAGGAGATAAATTCTTTTTTTTTTGCTTTTTTTTGGAGGGCAACTGAGGTTAAGTGACTTGCCCAAGGTCACATGGCTAGTTTTTGTAGTTAAGTGTCTCAGGCCAGATTTGAACTCAGGTCCCCCTGACTCCAGGGCCGGTGCTCTATTTATTGCACCACCTAGCTCTCCCTAGGAGATATATTCTTTTTTTCTGATTTATTTATTTATTTAAATGCTTTATTAACTTCTGATTTACATCATTCATTTCCACCAGATTTTGAGTTACAAATTTTCTCCCCATTTTTCCCCTACCCACCGCCCCCAAAATAGCAGTCCCACAGGGTATCCCCCTCCTCCCATCTGCTCTCTCCCATATTTTCTCCCATACCCCTTTCAACTTTTCCAGTGGATCTCTATGCCTCAGTGCCTGTATATCTTATTTCCCAATTACATGTAAGATGGTATTAATAATAGTATACACACCCACATATATTTGAATATTTGATTTTAAAACTTTCAATTCCAGATTCATTCCCTTCCTTCCTTGTCACCTACCCTTACTGGGAAGATAAGCAGTTCAGTATAGTATCATCTTTTGCTCCTGGGGTAAGAAGCCACTGAGACGAGGACACAACCAGCCAGCACCACATGGCAGCTTCAGCTCCTTCCCCCCCTACTCTCCTGGAGGGTGAGATACCCTATTTAGTGTGTATTTCATTCCCTATTCGAGTCAAATTCAATGGGAATAAGGTTGACCCATTCCCTTTTGCCTTCCTATTTTTCCCCTCCATTGTAACCATTTCCCCTTGCCTCTTCTGTACGAGATAGTTTACCCCAATCTGTCTCTCTCCATCTCCTCTAGGAGATATATTCTTAACCAAAAGACACAGAGGCAATTACAGAAGATAAAATCGACAACATTGATTACCTGAAACTGAAAAGCTTTTACAGTGAAAACATTCATTAATAGATCTAGGATAAGAAGGGAAGTCATTGAATGGGGAAAAATTCTTCATATTAAATTTCTCTGTGAAGTGTTTAGTATCTGAGATTTATAAACAATTACTATATATTTATAAGAATAAAAGCTATTTCCCAATAGATAAATGGTTAAAAGATATGAACAAACAGTTCTTAAGAGAACTGAAAACTATTTATGAAACAAAAAAATTCTCCAAATCACTAGTAATAAAAGAATGAAAAGTGGAACACCCTGCTAATTGGTAAAAACGATAAAAAAACAATATGCCAACAGTTAATGTTGAAGGAGTTGTGCAAGGATAAGCACACTAATACATTGTTGATGGAACAGTGAAATGGTACAACCATTTTGGAAAGCAATTTTGAATTATGCAAATAAAGTGATGAAAATGCCTTTACCTTTTGAAAGGGAGACTCCATTACTGGACTTGTATCCCAAGGAAGCCACTGATGAGAAAAAAAATATCCCCATATACTCCAAAATATTTACAGCAACACTATTTGTGATAGTTAAGAATTGGAAACCAAGCTGTCACCCATCAATTGGGGAATGGCTAAACAAATTGTGGTACATGAATTTAATGGAATAATACAGTGGTGTAAGAAATTAGATGTGATAAAAACAAAGTAGTATGGAAAAATCTATTATATGAACTGACACAGTGAAGTCAGCAGAGCCAAGAAAAAAACATACCTAGTAACCTCAACAATGTGAACAGAAAGGACAGACCAAAAAAATCAAAAAGTAAATGTAACAAAAGTATTAAAGCTCAAACAGAACTCAGAATGAACAGATATAAGAAGACACCACCAACCTACCCTTTCAGGGAGGTGGAAGGTACACAAGTATTAGACATTGCACACATAATCAATACTTTTCAATATTATTGATCAATTGTGTTTATTTTTTTCCTCTCTTAAAAATGCTATTGGTCAAATGGAATGGCTCTCTCACAGGGGAGAGAAACAAACAGGGGAAGAGATAGATGGGATGCTATGATGAAGAAACAGAAAAATGTAAAAAAAAAAAAGTTTTTTTCAATGAGTTCTGGATTCTTTCCTTTTGAATTCAAATTTCAGTATGGTTCAACAACCGTTTTGGCCAGAAGATGTCAGCAAAAGAATATATGTTCCTCTTTATGAAATAAATATTCGATCTCCATTGATTGAGGATCTGTCCATTTCTCCCTTGTCCTAGTTGGTAGGGATTCCCCCTTCCAATAAAATAAAACAGTTCCTGCCTTGGAGAAAACAACTTCCTATGTAAACTTGTGCAAACTTTCAAGAGTATGCCAAGTAATTTCAGGAATGAGGTAAAATGGTCAGTGTAAGTTTCACTGGAGAGCAAGTTCACACTATCACCAGAGGGAGCAAGAACCTTCCTCATGTAAGAAGTGACATTCCAGTTCAACTGTTCAGAACAGTCAGGTTTTTAAGAGGCACAGTTGAGAATGGAATGCATTCATGGCATGAGGAAGAGGGGTCCGGAGATTTGCAAAGGTCAAGAAATGAAATAAGGGAAGGGAAAATCAGGTAGAAGGCCAATTTCCTTGAGCCTTAGCATAAGTGTGAAGACATCATGGATGTCCCACAAATGTGATCTATATCAAATGCTGGTCTTCTCAAATGTGGGACTAGGAAGGAGGGAGAGGCTCAAAACTCAAAATGTAATTTAAAAATACTATATATATATATATATATATAATTTTTTTAAATAGAAGAAAAAATCATGGATACAAGAAATACAATATTGTAGAGTTCAGAATTTCTCAACCTGGTAATTGATAATATTTGGGGTTCTTTCTTCTCATTAAAATGGATTTCATGCCAACCATTTTAAATAAAAATGAACATCTGGATAACCTAAAAGGCAATCAAAGCAGAGTCTGAACTGAGTGAAATATAATCCCAAATGGAGGTAGGAGCTGAAGGTCATATAAGATGTGCAAGGAACATTGTATGATATATTGGAGGTAATGTTAAAATGGGTTCTGTATTTATTCCTTTGGAACTCAGCTTCAGCATGGTAGAATATCCAATTTAGTCACTAGACAGGAAAGGACCACATTATGTTCCTTTGTGTGAAATGTGTTCAAGTCCCATTCATTAAGGATCTGTATGTTCCTTGCCATGCCCCAGGTCCTCAGGGATACTAAAATAAATATGAGGTACTTATATTGACTGGGTGGCAAATACCTCTTCATACCCCAAGGTTTACAAAATATGAAAAACATGCCAGATAACTAGGGGGGTGTAGCATGGGATAGGGATGGGAGGGAGAGGGAGTAATTAGCACTGGGGAGAATCAGGACCTGCCTCATATAGGAAGTGGCATCTGAGCTGAGATTTGCAAGATACTCAGGGTTCTAAGAGGTAAAAGTGAGAATGGAATATATTCTTCAAATGGGGTGGAGGGACGCATATATTTGCAAAGGCAGAGAAAGGAGGTAACACAAGAGAAGACCAGGCAGAAGGCCAATTTAGTTGAGCCTTAGAGTACATGCAGAGAAATCATGGGTACAAAAGATAATGTGGAGTTAGTGACATCCAACCAATTGGATATTCCAATCTAATGTACACAATTCAGGCATTCTCCCTTCTCACATGTGGATTAAAATGAATACAATGCTTTTCTGTTTACCCAAAGCAAGTTTTCAGATAACCTAAAATGCAATCAAACTAGAGTTTGGACTGAGTGGGAGCATAAACATAAATGAGGAGGGGAAGGGTATAAGATGTCCCAGGAAAAGTGAGTGATATATCTGAATTTATTTTAATGAGTTCTGAATTATTTTCCTTTTGACATGAAATTTCAGCATTGTGCAATATCCATTTCAGTCACAAGATGTAAGCAAAACACCATGCTATGTTGCTTCATGTGAAATAAATGTTTGAACCCATTCATTAAAGACCTCAAGAATATACCAAGTAACTAGGGTGACTGGAGAGAAGGCAAAGAGTCTAGAGCGAAAGATCAAGGGGAATTAAGATTTTGATTTTGTGGGATGTGGGATTTGAACTTAGATTTGCAGGACACTTTGGGGTTCTAGGAGAAAAAGGTGAGAAGGAATTATTCATGGAAAGGAGTGAAGGAGTACTTAGATTTGTAAAGGCAGAGAATGAAGCATGGTGGGGGAAGACCAGTAAGAAGGCAATTTGCTGAGCCCTAGATTATGTGTGTGGAAATCATGGATACAAAAGATAGTATGGAATTAGAAATGTCCAGTCCTGGCAGTTGTAAAGAATTGGGACTCTTTTCTGCACATTAAAATGGATTCTATGCTGATCACTTGTACCAGAAATTAACATCCAGGTATTTTAAAATGCCATCAAAGTGGAGTTTGGCTTGAGTGGGAATATAATCCTGGGAGTAGAATTGGGGGTGGGGAGTACATGAGATGTCAGAGGAAAACTGATATATCTCAGTCTCTGTTGAAATGAGTTCTGAACTCTTTCCTTCAGATCTCAAATTTGAGCATCATACAATAACCATTTTGGTCACAATATGTCAAGGAAAAGATAGTGTTATGTTCCTCCATATGAAATAAATATTCAATCCCCATTGATTAAGGATCAGGTAGAAGGTCAATTTGCTTGAGCCTTCGATTAAGTCCAGATAAATCATGGATGAAAGAGATACTGTGGAGTTAGAAATGTCCAAACTTGACAACTAATATGTAATCCTGTCCCAAAGCACATTGGTATGGGACTCTCTCCTCACTTGTAGAGATGAATACTCAGCCCCAGAGTAGAGCTGGCTGGAGTGAGAGAGCTCCAGCCTCCTTCAACCTTTGAGTCCTGCTGGCTTCCAGCTCTGGGAAGCAAAATGGATGAGGCCAAACCCACTTCAGGTTACTGAAAGCAAAGACTCTAAGGAGAGGCAGACATGAGAAGAGCTGGCTTTCTCCATCATGTCCCTATGCCCAGATTGTCACACTGGAGACTTTCAGGAGTTTCCCCTTGGGGGAGATCTAGGACTCTCTTTCTTGCTTGAGCTGAATTACTTGACTCCCAATGCGAGAGCTCCTTCTTTAATCTGTACTGTGTGATGGATATGCTCCTATGCATATCTTCTCTGATTTCTGGGTTCTCTATGTCTGTTCATTATGGAACAGGTGTTTGGTGGGAAGGGAATCAAGTCTTGGATATAAGCTTGGGGTCCTCCTTCCTCCCCAATAACGACACAATGATCTGAGGTAAAATTGAACCTCAAAATTTCATTCCCTAGACTAATGGAGCAAATAGATATAATTCTTGCCTGGTACCCTCTCTCTGTGAGGAGAGCAGAGGTTTCCAGTGCCAATCTACTGCTTCAATTCCCAGAAGGAATGAGTGTCCCTTGGAGAAAGGTGGGAAAAGAGGCTAGAGATGTTCTTCTGCCTCCTGTCAAACAATACAATGACACCCTGATGTTGAAGGTGGAAATTACAAGTGGGACCCCTCCTCTCAGGAATATAATTTCTGGATGCTTATTTTGCTGTCATTTTATGGCATACTTTTCTAAAATTAGGGCCATTTTCATTCTGTCCTCTAGTTCTGTAGCATTTTCTCAAGAACAGCCTCTAGTATTCTGAACGGGGTTACCTGACTATATCTTGGTTTGCATTTTTTTTTTTTGCAGGGCAATAGGGGTTAAATGACTTGCCTAAACTTACACAGCTAGTTTTTGTGTTAAGCGTCTGAGGTCATATTTGAACTCAGGTTTTCCTGACTTCAGGGCCGGTGTTCTATTCACTGTGCCACCTAGCCAACCCTAACTGACTGTTCCACAAACAAGACTTTCCATCTCTTGGCTTTGGTCATTTTCTCTGTCCCCTAAGTGTGAGATGCTCTCCTCCTCCACTTCGATTAGCGGCCTCCCAGGCTTCCTTAAAGACTCAACTAAAATTCCATCTTCTATAGGAAGCCTTTCCCAACCCCCATCTTCTAATTATTCCTAATCATCCTGTGTATAACTTACTTTGCATGTTGTCTGTCCTTAGATTACAAGCTACTTGAGGCCAGGGACTGTCTTCTAGATCTTTTTGTAACCCCAGCACTTGGCACAGTGCCTACCTAGCACAAGGCCGATGCCTAATGAATCATCATTGAATTCTCTAAGGCTCATTTTTTAATTTGTCTGTAGTTTTGATGCCTTGGAAAGACTTTCAAAAGGAATTCTTTCCTACAAACAGCCTGGTTTATACTTTGTATTTGTAAGCTAACAGTTTTTCCTGGAAAAATTTGGAGGATGTGGGCCTCCCAACCTGAATTTTTTGTAGTGAATCCTAAGGCCAGATTTTCTTACCTAGCTCTCTGTGATTGCATGGGTGGTGCCTCAAGAAAACATACTGAGGCCTGAGCTACTTCTTTGACTTAAAAGTTTCTGCAAATTTGGTTTATGTGGTTGGATTTGCTTCAGAAGATGCCTTTTGTCTTCCCATTCTAGAAAATATTTTGCATTTTTGTCTTTCATTTCTCTCTTCATAGGAAGAATTTTTTTTCAGAGCCCTATTTGTTTCTTCTGGGTTATATCCTGGGATTCTTTTAACACACACACAGGTTTTTATTTCATTAGGGTTTTTTGAGCTGTAACAATTTATCCTGGATTGGCTTTGTGATAATCATTCTTCATTTCCTTTTATTAATTTTATTGTTGGAAGGTTAGGGAAGTTTCTCCTCATTAGAAGTTATTGAGCTGGCTGAAACTTGTGCCATGGGAAGTGGAAATTTACTTAATGCTTCAAACATTCCTCAGATCGGAAGCCAAAAGTGTCAAGGTTTTCTAAGTAAAGCTCCCCTCTCAATGAGCCCATTGTGAAAGCTCTAAATGTGGTTTAAGCTGTGATCTTAGTTTTACCTATTGTCTTTCACTAGGTTTGTTTCCTGTAAGAGATCATGATTCTCCTTAACTAAGTCTGTTCAACATTTATGACCCTGAAAGCAGCTTGGCATTATGAATCTCTTTCCCTACTTTCTTTATTTTGATTTTATTTTTTTCTTTCTCTACTTTCTTTATAGCCTCAAAAATCTAGAATTTACCGCTATAATTTCTGCTTCATGGCAGAATCACTTTGGCAGTGGTTACCTGACACGAGAACTCAAAATGAGCTATTTCTCCATAACAAATTTATTGATCCACAAAGGGCCAGGTAGTAACCTTGGAAAGCCTGGGGCTTCTACTTCAGCAGCTCAATTTTGCACAAAAGGTTTTATTTACCTTGGAGATTCAGAAGGGGAAAACACAGCTGACAATGAAGACTGATTTTCCTAATCACAGAAAGGGAGAAGAATCTTCTTTAAGTCTTGTGTACTGTGAGAAAATTGTCATTGCATTGTTTGAGCCCAGCCCTGTGTGGTGAGGAACTAGACTCATTGCTTAGAGACCAGATTTGTTTAATGCTTATAAACTCAGACCTTAGGTTATGTTGACCGGAAATCTAGTTAAAACCTGACTGATAAAAGGAATGTGAGGTGTTTCCTCCAATTATACATCTCTAGCAACCCATGTGTCTTATTTGAAAATGACTCTGCACTGGCCAGTGAGAGACTTTTGTTGTTCCTTTGTTGGAACCTTGCATAATGTGTCACATTCTGGGATAGTGAGCCACCCTTTTCCCCCTCCACTCTCCTCCTCTGAAGGACAACTTAATAAACTGTTTTCTAAATTATTTCAGGTCTGGGTTTTCTTCTCTAGAACAGCAGTACTTCCATATATTGTTCTGCAGTTTCTTTTTTATCTCTTGCCATTTGAACATCTATTGAAAATATCTATGCCTACAAGTTTGTGGACACCTGCTGGAGAAATGTCTCTTAGTACTATAAGAAAGACAATATTTTATCAAGTTACATAAAACATTTACAAAATAGAAAGTAGAGAAATAAATATGGATAATGAAATTGGTTAGAGCATACTTAAAATCTGTCCTTGAAGGACAATTAGAGGGATGTGTTCCAGTCTTTATTATCCTTACATTTTTTATTTCCGTATTTTAAGAGACTCATGAGCCCCAGAAGAGGGAGATGAGAATGGAAGGCTGTCAGCATAAATCTTTGGAAGTAAAGGTAACTTAAATCAGTAAGACTCATAATTTCAAGTGCCAGCAGCGAATGGGCCTTGGAAAAATTGAGTTGAAATGATACCACCTACAATTGTAAACCTAGTCTGTCCTAGAACTAAATTGTAACACACTCTCATTTAAAGTGAAATGTGCTCTATTTAGGATAATTGAGATGTTCGACCCATTGGTAGATATTTGAAATTAAGGTGATTGTTCTTAAAAGCAAGAATTAAATGTTAATTGCTTCAAAATTACTCTATATTGGTTTCTAACGGCAATTAGTATAGAATGTCAAGTTGATGAAGCAATTCTCTGTGCAAGATGATTCAGAAATGCATTCAACTGAATTGATATCATTCATCTGGCAATGTCTTGTTTTATTTTTTAAACTCCATAATGCTTTCAGGGTTCTAACTATTCCTGAATAGTGATTTTTGAAACATCATTGTATAATGTCTGTGAATTTGAAAAAAAAAATGATACCTAGAAAATGCTGTAATTATACCCTTAGAAAAATCAACTTCTCTTTTAATCTGGATGCTGTTAGATCAATTGAGGTGTTAAAGAATGTGGGCATGTTTTAAAACTGTCAAGTATTTAACTGGATATATTTTCCTTTAAAAAGAATAACAACTTACTCTTTGTCCTTTACTATGAAGTTTTCTGAGGACTTACCAGGCTTTTTGGGTTCTTTTGTTTGGGCAAGGTCAATAAATCTTATCAGATTTCCTAAAAGCATGATCTGAAATTATCGAGTAATAAAGCAGTTTCTTGAGAAAGTAGGACTTCTCACAACTAAAGGGGGCTTTACCTTTTCTTTTTTTTTGGCGGGCAGAGCTAAGTGACTTCCCCAAGGGCACATGGGCAAGTAAATGTAGTGTCTGAGGCCGGATTTGAACTCAGGTCCTCCTGACTCCAGGGCCTGTGCTCTGTTCACTGCACCACCTAGCCATCCCAGGGGTCTTTAATATTACAAGTGTGTTTCATGCCCATGTCTTTTTCCTTTAATAGCAAATTCTGGTAACCAAGGCAGGTGAAAAGTAAAAGCTTTTTTTATTTGTTGCTTTTATACCACGAATTTATTTATTTTCCATTCTGAATCTGTGCTTACTACTTATTTAAACGTCCAAATGTAAGCAACTAGGTAAATAAATTCTAAGACTTGCAATTCATTCCCTTGTTAATGATTATGCATTTGTGTATCATCAGGTCTCTAATACCAGTCCCTCTTTTCTAGATATTATGAAATACATATGTGTATAAATATATACATATATAAATCTTCAAAAAGGGGATAGAAAATGTGATGTGATAAATATGTAAGTTTTAAATTTTAATGGAAAAGTAAATTTCACTATGAAAAATACTCTCTATATGTGCACAAATATATAGATACATGCACATACACATATATGATTGGTTTCATGTAAAAAGGATAAGTAAACATGATGTTCCTGGATGATTTAAAAAAAATTCTGATGTTGAAAGTAACTAAGAACACAGATGAAAAAAAAATACAAGTATTAAAGACCCTTTGGGTTCAATTGAATATATATATACACATAAACATGGTATATTAATCCAACAGACCATTGTTGATAAAACACTGTACACTTATTCACTTCATTAATATCTATGTATTCCTGTGGGCACACATAGAGTAATTTCTTGAAGAGATAAAGAGCTGATTGGAAGACCCCCTAGGTTAATTTTGTCTAGAGCTAGAATGAAGTGTAAGGGATCTATGCTTTTATAGCGGGCAGGGCTTTAGCAAATCTGAGGCTCAAAGTGACGTATCCAAAGACACAGAGATGTTAAGTGTCTAAGGCCACATGGTTGCCTCCTAACAAGCTTTCCCCTTTATAGGCTAAACACCCCTGGTTAGTTGAACAGAAGCTCCAGGCCCTACCCCATCCTGGATGCTGTCCTGTGGACACTCTCCAGCTCTTTTGGAATACAATATTCCTGGTGAGGTCTGACTAGGGCAGAGCACTGGCTGCTATCACCTTCCTCTGCCTGGAAACCACGATTCTCAAGGAAGAACACAATCACAATAGAGTTGGGGTTTGCCACTGGGTGCTGCTGCTCCATGGGGAGCTTGCAGGCCACTCAAGCCCCCAGATGTATTTCAGATCTTTTTCATTCCTCTGGATGGAATGAAGTAGAGAGGAAGAAGGGGTCTGGAAGAGGGGGGTGGTCATTAGGTTAAGGCTGTTCTTTAAAAACACAAAAGCTAATGCTGTCTGATTTGATCTGAAGAAGAGAAACGGCTGATGGCAGCTTCCTTCCTTCTAAAGACAAGGGTAAGGATGCCTGCCTACTGATCCCCTGCTGGGGATGCTGTAGTGGGGATGAGAGCCCCAGCATCCAGGCTCTCCACACTTCAGGACCCTCCCAGATCCTTTCCTGACCTCCTGAAATGCAAAGAGCACAATTCTCTCTCTCTCTCTCCCTCACACACATACATACACACACACACAGACACAGTAACCCACCTGCTCTGTTCACACACTCAAAGTGCTGCTACCCACTGTCAGTTCCCTCAATCACAACCACTTAGAAGGCAGTTCACCACATGCCTATTCCACTCCCAGTGATAGTCAGTTGTCATGAAAAAGTGGATGAATCCTTTATAGGCTGGGGGAAGGTGTGTGTGAATGGAGAAATCCAAGATAATCGTTCACAAACTGCCTGGCTGCTAAATGCCCTGTCACAGGCTCTTGGGACTCCATGGCTATCAGTGGCAGTTGGAGACTTACCTTTCCAGCAAAAGGAGGACACTTCTACTACTTACCTCACCTGTGGGGAGGGAAAAGCTAGTGAAAGAAAGCAGAAATATCCCTAACAAGCTCATCACCTGTTGAATTGAATAAACTATGTTTCCCCAATTTCTTTTGTAGCACAATCTTCAATAGCCCCTGGCACAGCTATCGACAATTAACACTGACTATGCATTTAGTCCCCACTATGTGCCAGGCAACGTACAGGCTACGTGCTTTACAAACATCCCATGTGATCCTGACAACAAGCCTAGGATGTAGGTGCTGGTCCGTTATTGTACCCATTTTACAGTGGAGGAAAATGAGGCAAAAGGAACTAAAGTGCCTTGCCCAGGGTCACAAGCTAGCAAGCATTTGATTCCCCCCAATCAATATGTTGCACCACCTAGCTCCCCCAACCATGTGCCAGACAATGAGCTAAATTATGAGATTACAAAGTAGAAAAGGAAACCACCCCCGCCCTTCAGCAGCTTACACTGTAACTGAGGGAGACAACATGTGCGTATTTACAAGTTTAACAGGTACTGGCCAAGCCCTGCCTTTCTGCCTTTATGAACGTGCTCACAGTATTCTCCCTGATCCAGCACACAACCCCTGTCTAGGGCTCCAGCTCCAAACAGAGATTTCAAGCTACTGTTACCCTAACTTCAGCAGGCAATACTGGACACGAGCTTTTTCACTGTCATTCCATGAGCATTTTCTGAGGAGGCAGAACTGAATTGTCATTTTGGAGACACCGTTAGCTTTAATGGCCCAAGAGAGGCAGCGAAAAACGATTAAGATGTTATTGCCGAAGAGAACTGGGTTCAGCCTTTTATGTTACAAAGAAACACAAAGAGAATTCTTGAGAAAAGACTTTAATTGGGATCCCAAGAGAAAGGAATGCTGGGATTATGTGTCCAGAATTGACAGGTCTGAAGTTGGAATGATGGTTAAAATGACTTTGGCTATATTTCTCACAGCTGATATGCTGTAAATTATGGTTTTTACCTATGTTTTACTCCTTGACACACTCTTAGGAAGAGGTAAAAAAACAACAACAACAAAGACCTCGGTGTTTATTTAAGCCTAGTCAATCAGCAGGCTTGGGCAAACCTTTATGGGAAAAGATCTTTCCCACATCTAGTAAGTAAGACTATTTTATTTATGGTAAGTATGGTTAGGGATGCAGAGCTAAATATTTAATTGATGAGGAAGACGATGCAATTTTAGTAATTAATTTGAAATCACAGGAACATAGCTCTTTGTTACTTTAAAACTTGCGCTGAGAATAAACGAAGAAAATAAGCTCGTAACAGGGATGGGGAGAATGATCACCTCAGGTACTCAGTGATGCTCTGGTAAAGGTTTAACAACCTGCTCTCCAGGTGCCCAAGAACGTGAGCACGACACACTCTGAGGTTGCATCTGTCCTGATTAGCAGTTGGCCTTGCACTCTTGAGTCTATACCACCAGCAAAACCACAAACCAGGCCCGGATCAGTGGTATTTCCTCGTGCCCGGGGCAGATGCTCACACTGAACGGTGACAGGCAGGTCACTGAGCAGGTGCCTGCAGCACACCTGCTGTATGTGTCAGCACATACACCAGCACGTCCCCAGCCCCTCTCCTGCCCTTTCCCCTAACGCATGCCCTTCTCCCCAGCCCGGCAGAGCCCAGGGGCACCAGCTCAGCAGGCTGGTTCACCCTCAAAACGCCTTCGGGTGTTTCCACTTCCTGAACGAGCCCATGCGGCCATAAGGAGCCCCGCCTTTAAGCAAAGGAAGCTAAGCCTGACAAGAAAAGAGGCCACAGGGGCCTGGGGACAACTGGCACTGCAGAGCCTTCACCAGCTCTGCTTCCACCCCACAGAGCTCTGGCAAAACCGATCACCACCGCGACTCCCGCAGCATTTTGCAATTTCCTCACCATCCGCTTTTCTGGGGCACTCCCTTGCAGTCCAGGGCTACCTTTCTCTCAAGGCTACAGATTATGAAAGAAGAGCACCTTCCCCACCGCGTGGCCGGGCACTGCCTTCTCCTTCCAGCCGGCTGAGCTTCTCCTGCCCCGGGGCGTTTGCGGCCTAGCTCCGTAGGCCCCAGCGCCGCGTCTGCAAGGACAGAGGCTGGGAGTGGACAGTCCGCTGCCCAGAGGGCAGCCTGCCGGCTGCCTGCTTCCCAGGGGCCGCTGTCAGGAGGCTTTCCGGGCCGCGCCGGGGAAGGGCAAAGGGCAGGGCTGGCGCCGGAGCCTCGGGCCCTCGGCTGGGGACGCAGCTCCCGGAGCGGGGGCGGGGGGCGGCCTCCCCATCCTCCCGCGGCTGAAGGCTGAGGCCACACTCCACCCCTCCCCCTCCCCGCAGCTGCTCCTCCTTCCCTTCCAGCTCAGAGGCAGCCGCGGGGAGCGCTTTACCTTTCCGGCCACCAGGTTCCTACCCTAGGCCCAGAGCCTAATGCGGAAGGAGGCCTGGGAGACGCACAGGAAACGGATGCGACCCCAGCCGGAAAGTGGGCGGTGGGCGGCGGAAGCGGCGCCCGACCGGAAGCGGGCAGCGGCAGGCAGGGACTGGAAACAGATATGGCCGCCCCGTACAGGAAACCGGAAGTGTGGCGGCTGGGGCCGGTGTTCGGGGGCGGGGCCAGGGTCCTCAGCCAGGTGAGAAGCAGTCCTAGCTTTGGGGAGTTTGGGGTTGAGGGACCGGACCTAGCTCTTCCTAGGGTAAGATTAGCAGGCTCTGGCTGGTGTGGGAAGCCGAGTTCGGGGAGGGAACTGAAACCTTCCTGGAGCCTGTGAGTGAAGTCGGGAGCGATACCCCCACACACACACACACACATAATGGGGTACCTGGGGTCTAGGTCAATTTGAGAAACCAACTTGTAAAACCAGTCTGTGAAGTTGTAACTGCAATTTGTCCTTTCCCACCCTTGAGCTCTGCCCCTTCTCCCTATCCCACACTCCACCTAGGCAACACCCTGTGACCCCTTTGTTCTTACTTAATCTCTTAATTTCTTCTCTGGCCTGACCCACACCCTCCTTTGTCCTTGCTTTTTGTCTCCTTCAACCTGGCCGAATCTTATCTAAGCTATCTATTCACATGCTCCTCTTGGTCTGCTCTGACCTTTGTCTATGCACTGAGGCCCCTCCAGTCTGGTCATCCCTGACAATGGCAGCCCTACCCTTTAAAGGTAAAAGCATGTACCTCTCTCACTTGCAGGTCCCCTAAAGGACTCTTGCCCACTTCTCATGGAAGCGTAACAATAAACTTCTACAACTCTCACTCCTGAGACCATGAATTCTTTCCAGACGATATTGCAGGTTTTCTGGTCTTAGATAAGATCAGAATTCCTGCTGAACCTATTGGGATCCCGTCCCTCATCACACACACACACACACACACACACACACGCACGCACGCACGCACGCACGCACGCACGCGCTGTGCCTTCAATGTTCTGCCTTCATTTACCCCTAAGTGGCAGCTCGATGGTGCTGTAGTTAATAGATTAATTTTCCATAGTTCCAATCTAGCCTCTGACATTTACTGTCTTTGTGACCCTGGATAATTCACTTAGCTGTGTTTGCCTCAGTTTCCTCATGTATAAAATGAAGCAGTTGTAGAAGATGGCCTCTAAGGTTCCTTCCACATCGAATGTTGCCAGACAGTTGGGCAGTAAAGTATTCCTACCTCAAACTCAAATTGCTTTTGTTCATCAACTTTGTTGTTGTCTCGGGACCTTGCTGACCCCATTTGGGGTTTTCTTGGCAGAGATACTGGATGGAGCAGTTTGCCATTTCATTCTCCAGCTCCTTTTGACAGATGAAACTGAGGCAAACAGAGTGTAGTGACTTGCCCAGGGTCACTCAGCTAAGTAAGAGTATGAGCCTGGATTTGACTCAATTCTTCCTGATTCCGGGCCCAGAGTTCTATCCACTATAGTGTAAGCTACCCTTAATTTGCCACTCAGACTGTTTTAAAGTTACATCTGAAGAGAAACCTCGTGTCTGAGGAAAAGGTAGGAAAATAATACAGAATTTTAGATAGATTTAGGTTTTGTTAATATTGGAATAATGACAGGCAATAGGGATGCTACTTTTGTTTCATAGTAAATTGAAAGCATGTAGAGCCAAAAGGAGCCAGGCAAAAGATCCCCAAGAGTAAAATTTGGAAGTGGATTTTATTACCGCAGGACTGCCGGGTTCACATACCCAGATCAGACAGTGAGTTGGCATGGACAATGTGCCGGTTTTTAAAGTGAGTCAGGTTATGTAAGCCGAGACTACAATCAGTGATTTGACAGTGTATTTTTGAATTTCCTGCCATGAAGTTTACCCTAGGCTGAGGGACAGGGAACATAGAATGGGTGAAGATCTGGGAAAAAGGGGGAAGGTTTGGTGGGGGGCAGGGGGCAAGGGATGGGGGACAAGGGGGACTATCCAGTGGTAGGCAGGGGAGAGAATGGAGAAACTCAACAGGGATTTTACCCTAGGCTGAAATTCCTGCTCAGGGATCAGTTGGGGGAGGGAAGGGTGGAGTTGTGCTCAACATTCCCTACTTTTCTTTGTAGGTATATCAAACCTTTGACATGGCTGGGGTCACAACATCCAGGTTACCCAATTCTGTTCCTAAAGGATGGTACCGGGGGTCCCTGACAATTAATATTTTAATGGAGTTGACACAGGACTTGACAAAGTGTAGAAAGCGATTAATGAGACAGGGTCCTACAATCAGGGCTATGGTCAGGAGGAGGAGAGGACCAATCGAGGCTGATACCAATGTAGTGAGCCAGGGGGATGTCCTGAACAGGGACTGATACCAATTCTTAGAATTTTCCAGCTCTCTCTGTCTATTAGCAATATTCTGGCGTACCAACTTCAGACTCTCCCACACCACTCCATAATTGTTTGTGTAGAACCAACGAGCCTCATCAAGGGCTGCACACAGGCCACCCTGTTTAAGAAAAAGAAGGTCAAGGCCTCTGCAGTTCTGGAGATCCACCTCTGCCAGAGAGTCCACCTGTTTTTCCAGGGCAGAGACGGACTGCTCTATGTGGGAGAGGTCGATATTTACCTGTGTACTTAAGGCCCAATAGTTGGTCTCCCCCTTAATTAAGGCTGCCATCCCAGTCACTGCAGAACCCACAAGGCCCAAGCCCACTAAGATAGGAATGAGGAGTGGCACTGCCCACCTTTGGTGGTGGCTCAGTTGCCCTTCTGGGGAAAAGTAATGCCAACCTTGTTCACGTGGGAGGAGGGTGACCCAGGGAATTATGGCCACTAGGATACACAGGGGACCTCAGTGTGTTGTTGTTTTCTGAGGAACACTGTAGCAGAGACGCACTGGGTAAGGCCATTGTGGCATGCCCACCAGGCTCCTAGAGGGGTGGGGAAGTAGTCTGAGCTAGAGGCCTGAATCTTGTGGGTTTGTCCACAACTGAGCTATACCGAGAGCTGGATAAAGGAGTGCTGGATGATATGAGGCAGATACCTGTTCCCTTTACATACCCGAGGGTGAACCTTGGGTGGTCCCACTCACAATTCTCTGTGTTGGAAGTAGGGGTGACTGAGGTATTTAGTGCCACCCCTACATAGTAAGGAGGCTGGGGTTCAACACAGATCCAGCAATCTTTTCCCAACATGTGGTTAGAGCTGTTAAGTGTTTTATGAACAGCTGACAGGAGGGTAAGTAAGGGGACCTGATAATTGCAACATTCCTGAATCTTTGAAGATAGGGGGGGGTGTATGACCTGACTAGGGCCCATGTGGTGACAGCTGGCATTGTGATCAGGGTTCCCTATTAGGGCAGGGATAGCCAAGTCCCAGATGGGACCAATGGGGTGACGACCGGGTAGGGGCACAGGAGGCTTCTCGGTTATAGTCAGTATTACCGACTTTCCCACCTGCCCCTCCTCCTCCTCCTCATCCGGAGGGACCATAGTCCCCCAGGCAGGGATGATGATTCCCTGGACCTGAGAGACTGGGGCTCCCCAGGAGGGGTCAGAGGGGTTTTGAATGGTGATATTGAGCATGGGTTGCCAGGGGTCAGACCTGATTGTATGGATTCAGAACAATGGGTCCAATCCCCCACTACCACCTGCCCTGTAGCACAGGGAGGCACCGGGGCTAAAAGAGGGGAGGTGGTAAGCTGTGACACAAGTGCAGACGCACAGGCATCCTGTGTGTCTGAACACAGCAGGTAGCCTGCATCTGCTGGTGGGGCCCCAAATAGTCCAGTTTGGAGGAAAAGGGAGTTGAGGGGGAGCCATATGTGTTCCAGATTCGGGAAAGTCCAGGATTGTCCATTTCCTGTGGTTACCACCCAGGTATAGCTTGGTCTGGGGGCATGGGGATTGTAGGGGACTGTGCAAGGAGGTAAAAGGAAGGTCAGGTAGAGGATCGGATAAGTCTTATCTTTAGGGGATCCTCGTGGACTTCTGCTTTCCATTCTGAGGTCACAGCAGGCTTCACTCTGGTATAATGGAGCCAGGTGGGGATAGAGTCCACTTTGACAACAGGGGGTATAGTGAGGATCACAACATGTGGCCCCTTATACCTCGGCTCCAGACCCATAGTGGTGAATTTCTTTACCAGCACAGAATCTCTAGGTTGAAACAGGTGTGCTGAGGCTGAGGTTGGGACCAGGAAGGCAGTGTGGATTGAGGGGAAGAGTTTTTTCTGAGTCTCCTGCAGACCCTGTAGGAACCTGATAAGGGAAGAGTTAGTGATTTCAGCGTTTAGGTCTTCCCGGATTAGAGGAAGAATGGGTGGTGGTCTTCCAAACATAACTTCAAATGGGGTCAGTCCTAATTTATTGGGAGTGCATCTGCTTCTGAGCAGGGCCAGTGGTAGAAGGGTGACCCAGGATTCCTGGGTTTCCAGGATAAGCTTGGTGAGAAGCTCCTTCAGAGGCCTGTTCGCCCTCTCCACCTGCCCAGAGCTCTGAGGCCGATATGCACAGTGTAGTTTCCAAGTAATCCCTAAAGCTTTTGCTATTGCTTGTGATATTTTGGCTACAAATGCTGGTCCATTATCTGACCCAATTCTCATGGGGAGGCCAAACCGAGGGACAATTTCGTTAAGGAGTTTTTTGCTACTATTAGGGCTGTTTCATTTTTCACAGGGAATGAGCTATATAATGACCCATAATGAAACATATGGCTTCTACCCACCCAGAGAATGTATCCACCAATTCTAGGAGATACCTGTAGCCCTGCACATGTGGTTTTATCTTGGTGAAATCGACCTCCCAGTGTTCCCCTGGCTGTAATCCTCTTACTCTGACCCCCACTGGTCCTATTTTTTTTTGTTTCGCATTTACCCATGCACACGTCTTGCAGCAACTCACAATGCTAGACATATATTCATTTAGATGGGGAATATAGTACCTTTCTCTCAAGAGGAAACCAAGTTTCCCCCCCCCCCCAGGTGAGTAGTCTGGTGTAAAAGCCTTATCCATTCCCTCCCCAGAGCCTCAGGGACTAAGAGGCGGGTTCCTGGGAGGAGCCACCAACCTGACTCCTTTTTCGCTTTTGATTTATGGGCAAAGGAATCATCCCTTTTAGAATAGGAGGGGAAAATGGATAGAGTGGGCATTTCCCTAAGGGAACAGACAGTTGGGGAAAGGGAGGACACAGCGACTTGGCAGGTGGCCAGATCTGCTGACTGGTTACCTCCGGCCTCTGAGGTGTCACCCACTTGATGAGCTTGACAATGAATGATGGAAACTCTGTAGGGGGGCTAGACGAGTCAAGAAGAGATAGGATTTCCACACGGTTCTTTATAGCCTTGCTGGGCGGCAGTCAGGAGACTGCATTCATGGTAGATAGCAGCATGGACGTGAGCTGCGGCAAAGGCATACCGGCCATCAGTGTACATGTTAGCTGATTTTCCCTCCAAGTGGCGGAGGGCCTGGGTCAGAGCAACGAGCTCAGGGCGTTGGGCAGAAGACCCAGGAGGGAGGGGGGATGACCAAAGGACCAAGAGAGAAGGGGAGGACACTACCGCTGCACCAGCCCTGTGTGTCCCTGCGTACACGAAAACTGCTGCTATCAGTGAAGAGGATTAGGTCAGAGTTCTGCAGGGGTGTGTCAGTGCCATGGGATCTTGTAGCCTGGACCTGATCAATGACCTGAAGGCAATCCTGGACAGCAGGGGAGGGTGGACTAAGTTCAGGGTCAGGGAACAAAGTGGCAGGGTGAAGAACAGAGGTTTTTGAAAAAATCAGATGAGGCTGATCTAGGAGGAGAGCCTGGTATTGGGTTAGTTGGGAGTCAGAGAGCCAGCAGGTAGGATTGCTATGGAGGAGAGTCTCCACAGAATGAGGGGGGGGGGAATGGAAAGGGGCTGACCCAAGGAAAACTTATCAGCTTCCTTAACAAGGAGGGCCATTGCAGCAACGGCCTGGAGGCAAGGGGGCCAGCCTGCAGCCACTGAATCTATACATTTGGAAAGATAGGTGCCAGGGGCCCAGGGTTTGGGTGAGGACTCCTTTCGCCACCCTATTAGATTCAGCAGCAAAAAGATGGAAAGGCATGGAAATATCAGGTAGGGCTAAGGCAGGTGCTGAGGCCAAGGCAACCTTAAGGGTATCAAAAGCCTTTTGCACTGGACTGGACCAAGAAAGGGGTCCAGTTCCAGTAATGGCAGAATAAAGAGATTTCACAATTTCTGCAAAACCCAAAATCCAGAGCCATCAGTAACCTACTGTACCCAAAAATTCTCGAACCTGTTTTTATTTTTTTTAGTCTTTGGGGTTGGTAAGTCTAGAATGGTTTTGATTCAGGAGGGGGAAAGGGATCAAGTGCCCCCCTGAGAGAATGTAACCAAGATAGGTGACATGAGATAAACAGATTTGAGCTTTCTCAGAAGAAACTTGGTAACCCAAACACTGTAAGAGAGAAAGAAGATCAGAGGTGGTAGATAAACAAGCACTTTCAGTAGGTACAGCAAGGAGGAGGTCATCAACATACTGAGTTAGAGAGCAAGAGGAGTGGGATTAGAGGAAAGGGATAAGGTCCTTATGGAGGGCCTCATTGAAGAGGGTAGGGGAGTTCATGAAACCTTGGGGCAGACGTGTCCAGTTTAACTGGCCAGAATACACACCCTCAGTGTCTATCTAGTTGAAAGTAAAAAGGGGTTGACTATCAGGGGCCAGGAAAATAGTGAAGAAAGCATTTTTGAGATCCAGGACAGTGTAGACACAATGTGAAGGGGAAGGAGGCTAAGGGGGTCTAGTGAAAAAATCCCCGGGGCCAGTCAGTTGGTGAATGCTAGACCCTCTGGAGAGCAGCAGGCTTTTTTTTCCCCTGGGGGCATTCCTTTTTCAATGGCCTAATTCCTTACAGTAGGCACCTTGGTCTCTCGAAAGAGGGGGGTGGGCACCATGTGGTGTGGCACCCACTCAGGCACCCTGTTTGGGAGTCTGAAGTGCAGCCGCAAGGACTTGGGAAAGCTTCTTGTAATCTGCCCCGTCCTGATAGGCTACTCTAAAATGGGTTAGTATGCACCCCAGGGGAGTTTTTGATGTACTGGCTGAACCTCCCATGTTTTAGGACAAAAAGACAGACAAAAAGTATAATCTTATAAACAAATATATTGGGGCAGCTAGGTGGTGCAGTGAGTAAAGCCCAGCTCCGGAGTCAGGATGACCTGAGTTCGGTTCCAGCCTCAGACACTTAACACCCCCACAAAAAAAGACTAGCTGTGTAACCATGGGCAAGTTACTTAACCCCAATTGCCCTCCAAAAGGCAAAAAAAAAAACAAAACACAAAATAAAACAAACAAAAATATCTTCCCAGTGGAAAGCAGGAAAGCTTCCTTGAAGGTGTCATGACTTGTCACAATCCTATGATTTCTAGCTGAGTCTTACCTCTCCCAGGCCTCCAGTGCACATTCTGATCATGTCCTGCATGTTCACATAAAGGAGAAGTCAAGACAGTGGAAATGGAAAGAGATACAGCTTTATTGGTAGGACAGGTGTGTTGTTACATCTCTCCCTCCATTCCTCTGGCCCCCTCATGCTTCAGCCCTTAAATCCCCCAAAGTGCACTTGCAGAGCTCATGGACAGCTCGTGAACAGCTCATGAGAGAAGGTAGGGGGCCAATCAGAGAGCAGGGAGACTGTGTCCAGAATAGCTTGCATACTCCTGCGCATTTACCCTTTGACCCTGAGATAAACCTCAGGGTAACAGGGTATTTTCGTGACAGCACACAATCTGGGCCTCAGCACTTCCTAGAGGTCAGGGCTCCCTGACCTCAGATAAGATAAGCACACACCACTAAGTGCCCTGTTACCAGACCTGAACTCAGAGAGGCTGCCTGAGACCTTTGGGGGGCTGCAGACCCCAACAAAGGTGCTCGTCTGATAGCCACTCGAATACCTGCTTTGCAGAATAAAAAACGGGGAGGCTTTACGCAAATGAGCTCAAGGGAAAACTTTACAAACACAGAATAGATAGGACACATAAAAAGACAGACAAATAGACATTAACCAGACCACTTACAGGCAAGAGGGATGATATCTCAAGCTTTGCCTGGGGAGGAGATGCCTCCTGCACAAATGGCTATGTCTAGCCCTCCCCCCCTCCAGAAAACAGGACAGAATTTTACTCACCCCCAAACTGAGCAAAAACCCCAAATGTTAGGAGCAAGTCGAAGTCAGGAGGCAGGTGCAATCTTTCCCTCCTTGAGACCTGGGGCCCTGGAATATCTTCAGGGGCTAGCCCCCCTAGGGATCGGGGCAAGCAGATGCCTACCTCCTGAGGCTGAAAGCTCTTCTTATTTGGGGATCTTTGCAGTGCCTGGGCCTCCAATTATGTAGAGCCGAAAGGAGCAAGACAAAAGATCCCCAAGAGTAAAATTTGGGAGTACATTTTATTGCCGCGGGACTGCCGGGGTCACATACCTAGATCAGACAGTGAGTTGGAATGGACAATGTGCCAGTTTTTAAAGTGAGTCAGGTTACGTAAGCCAAGATACAATCAGTTATTTGACAGTGTATTTTTGAATTTCTCATGAGTGAAGTTTACCCTAGGTTAAGGGTGGAGATAGGGAAGGGGGGGGGGGGGGGGCAGGGCACAGGGAAGAATGGAGAAATATATGGCAGGGGATGGGGGAGAATGGAGAAATACTCAACAGGGATTTTACCCTAGGCTGAAAGTCCTGCTCATGGATCAGTTGGGGGAAGAAAGGGTGGAGTCTTGCTTAACAGCATAAAGGAACACTAGTTACATGCTTTGGATTCCACATTCTTTGTGCTTCTCTTTTAGAATGACCAGAGAGCTGCTCAGCAGACTTGAAAAATCAGAAACATTTTCCTTAGAGGCCTCTTTTAGTGAGTTTTTATTTCCAGCTACCTTGTAAGTTTCTCTTTTGATTCTATTATGTCATAAGTGTGAAATAAGAAGCAGAGACTAGTTCTTCAGTCATATCTCTTAAGATTTATCTTCTTAAATTATTGTGGAATCATGTAAATAAAAATAATAATTTTAGCTCTAAATTCAAATCCTACCATAAACATGTAACTTTTAACAAGTAACTTAACCTCTTCCTCAGAAGGAGAGCCTTCACCCACATTTCATTGAATGTTTAGATTTTCGAATATTCATTTCAATCTACCTTATTTTCAAGTTACACTCCCAGCAAAACTGATTTTTTTGTGTTAAGTGTCTGAGGCTAGATTTGAACTCAGGTCCTCCTGACTCCAGGGCCAGTGCTCTATTCACTGTACCACCTAGCTGCCCCTAGCATTGGTGTTTTTGAGAATGGACAAACAACCACATAATTTCAATTAAACTTCTTTTAATTCTCTTTTTTCCTGACTTTTGCCTCATTAATCAGGGCAAAAGCCCAACGAAATTTATTTTTAACAACACTTAAAAGAAAACTTAAAAAGAGGGCTTGGTGTGGGGGTGGAAGGAACTAGGTCCCTGGCAAAGGGGTATGATGAAGTCCAGAGGAGTACAACCTCATTAAAAATCAAAGAGATGGCTGGCCTGGGTATCCTCCTTAAAGGAAGTTTCTGGATACAGAAGATACTTTAAGGTGTAAAGTCATCTTCCAGCATGATTAGGTTTTTCCAGCATGATGGAGAAACCCAGAGAAAGTACAGCTAACTCCTACAGTTTTGAAGCTCACATACTATTTTATGTATACATACACATACCCACCCCACACACTTCATTTTCAAATTTTAAAAGTGTATATAATTGTTTGCTATTATCATTATTACCTCTGGTTAATTTGGAATACAGTGCTGAAAAGGAAAGGTGTGCAGTGTCTAGGCTGACATAGCATTTCTAAAGTGGTAAATCAAAAATTAAATTATAGGGAACTTATAAAAACAATATGTCCTTTGAAGTAGTATTCTAAAACACTGGCACTAAGTCCTAGTGACTCAGATATAGAAAATATGTACTAATGGACTGGCTACATTATGATAGTTTTTTGTATCATAAAGTTTTTCAGGGAATGTAAGATGATGAGATTTAGAGCAATAATGAATTTTTGGAGGATGACCAAGTCCCTTTGCTTTATAGAAAACAGGGATTCATAGGTTTTAGGTGATTTCCATAATTTGTGAGTTGCAGAACCAGGATTTGAACTTTTATCCTCTAATTCTAAATTCAGGGTTCTTTTGTGTGCTATTATTTATCATTCATTAGTATTGTTTGAACCTAACTTCATGTGACCAAAGATTGTTTTAATCCAAAATGTCATCCTGATTTCAATATCTCTCAAGTCATCCAGGAGATAGGTACAAGGTTCCTCTACATCCTGGATCTACCCAAGACATTTTTGGGGGTCCCCTCCTTCAGGTTTTATTTTGGGTCTATCTAAGCTTCTCTTGGGTTTCCTTTGTGTTTTGCCTTCACCTACATTTCATTGAATGTTTAGATTTTCGAATATTCATTTCAATCCACCTTATTTTCAAGTTGCACTCTCAGCAAAACTGATTAACTGTGTAAGTAAGGTTTGTGTGCTGGTACCCTTGTCTAAATCATATGTAATATAAACCTTCTCTACCTTGGATGAGAGGGAGCCACACTTCTTCCAGCTCTCTCTCTCTCTCCCAAATGACCTGATAAATTTCTCTCTCAAAATATTTCAGATTTTGAGGATTGTTCTCATGAACATTTGCTTTTTTTTAGAGGGCAGTTGAGGTTAAGTGACTTGCCCAAAGTCACATGGCTAGTAAGTGTATTAAGTGTCTGAGGCTGGATTTGAACACAGGTCCTCCTGACTTCAGGGCCCGTGCTCTATTCACTTCGCCACCTAGCCGCCCCTCATGAACATTTTCCATGTGATTTAATTTAGTGAATAGTCCAGAAAGTAATGTATAATGAGGCATATGTGATAATACAATGTAGCTAGTTTTTTATATAGTAATTTAGAGTCAAATGGGAGGAGTAGAAAACTCCCTTAAAAGTATACATTTACAGTGAATAGAGCACGGGCCCTGGAGTCAGGAGGACCTGAATTCAAATCCAGACTCAAACACTTGACACACACTTACTAGCTGTGTGACTTTGGGCAAGTCACTTAACCCCAATTGCCCTGCCCTCTCCCCTCCAAAAAAAGCAAAAAACAAACAAACAAACAAAAGCATACATTTACAGAAATTTCTTTTTTTTGCTTTTTAGAGTGAAGGTATGGCTTATTTAGATATTCAAGGAGGAGTTCAAGGACAAGAGCTTCTTAAATTCATACCTTTACTGCATGAACAGCATCATATGTTTATTTAAGATTTTGTGAGGAAACACCCAAAATGTAGGTTGGCATTTCATAGTTTTCAATATATAGAAATGCTTAGAAAAAACTTTCTTCTGAAATATCCCAGAAATTAGTGTGTGGGTAGTGGGAACCAAACAAACTAGCCTTATATTTAATGGAATATGAGGGATTTTTTTGCTGTCATATATCTCTAGGGCCTAGCACAGGACTTTACATGTAGTACAGAGAAAGTTTTAAGTGGAGCTGAATGTGTTCTAGTTTCAATATCTTTAGGGAGTTTACCAAAAATTTAATGATTTTGATATTTCTGCATTCAGAGAGTGCTCTAATGTTGGCATGTTTATTTGTCTAAGTTGAGCCTCACCCAACATAAATACATAGAATTTATTGTGGGACTCATGGGTGCCAGCCCCAAGTGTGAGTGAAGATGTGATAAAGAATTAACCAGGCGGTAGTTAGTAGGAAAGAACTCCATTTAATGATTCTTTGAACAAGGTTTTTAAAGATCAAGGAGACAAAGATTCAAGTATTCTTATCAATAGCTTAGTCTGTCATATCCTAGAATATTCTTATCATTATCTTAATCTGTCATAACCTGGAAGTAGCTCAGAAGTGGATAAGGCTTTGCTATCTATGCACCAAAAAGTCTTAGGAAAGGTCAGTTAACTCCTATCATATGCATTCACATAACAAAGGATGCTCTCCAGAGCAGGCTTCAAGGACAGAAACCAAAGCTGAGATCATCAAGGACATCTACATAGAAACTGACACCCAAGAATCAAATATTTTGACTTAACTACAGGCTTAGTGGCATTTAGGATAGTTCCAGATATCTCATACATATAGGCGTTACTTGTATGAGAGTAGGGCTTGTTTTACTTGATGAAATGTTATACTAAAATCCTATTTATTTATACTTTTGGTGGAAACTGACTTGTGTTTAGAAAAAGAGGCATGACAGCACGTTCATTCATAATAAATAGGATTTGTAATAGGCCCTTGAAAATAAGGTTTGTGTCTTCAGATCTGTGTGTGCACTAGACAAAATTGGTGACTTGGGCAGAGTAACATACTAGCCTCCCTTTCCCAGTTCTTGGCAGATTCCTCTCTTCCTCACTCAGAACCTTTTTGTCTTTATTAACCAATTTGATTAAAAAGAGGAGGGCAGAAAATCAACAAAACAACCAATGAGCAAGGTGAAATGTCCATAAAACTGACACAATCATGTATGTTTTTCAGGAACCTCAAAAACCAGAGTCCCAGGGTGGACAGTCTGGAATGAATTTACAGGTTCAAGCATCTTTAAGTCAGGATGGTATAAGTTTATTGTTATGCTTTACAGTGGGCAAGAGTTCTTAGGGAACCTGCAACCTTAAAGGGGTATTGTTAAAGTTTATAAAGGGTAACCATAGTAAATCAGATGTCAATTATGCTAACTAGGTGAGTCAGGGTGGGATTATTGAGGAGTTAAGGAGTGGTCAGTTCTTAAAGGAACATGCACTTTTAATGTCTACTGTACAGGAGTATTGCCCAGAATTCACTGGGAAATAGCCCAAGGCGGGGGCTACATGGAGGTGTGGTTTTAGGCTTGAAACTCACAGTCAGCTAATGGTCCCGCCTGACTGAGAAGTGCCTAGTCTGCCACTCATCAATGTCATGTTTGACAAGATGGATGTAGGGAACCAAGGGTAACAAGGGATTCAGGATGTGTATAATTGGCTAGGGAGTTACTAATCGATAGTTCTGCTGAAGGATTCATAGGTGCAGCTGGTCATTATACTAAGGGGAGATAAATAGTTCATGAATGGTTGCTAGGCAGAGTGCTGGCAGGGGGAAGGGGGATAATGTTCTGAGGCGGGGGAGATTTGAGGCTAGGGAGAAATGTGATTTTGCAAACTGATTTTACAAACTGATGTTCAAGCACAGGCACCCAAGCACCCCATCAAAACCAGGAAAAAAAATATAAAGAACAATCAGAACCTATTATACAATTATAAGATAACAAAACTGAAAATACAAAAGAAACAGAGGAATACCTTAAGAAATATAAAATTCCTATCCTAACAGAAGATCATATAGAGATCTTAATTAAGCTGATCCCAGAAAAAGAAATAGATGGAGCTTTGTAAAGCAATTACCAAAAAAGAAGAGAAGAAAAAGGAGGAGGAGGCAGAGGTGGAGAAGAAGAAATAAAGGAAATCCTGGTCCTGATGAGAATTCTATCAAACTTTTAAAGGACAATTATTATCGATACTACAGAAATTATTTTCAGCCGTTGTGAAAGAAACCACTCTACCAGAATCCTTTTATGAAACAAGTACAGTCCTAATATGTAAAGCAGGGAAAGACAAAACACAGAAGGAAAATAGACCAATATAATTAACAAATATCAAATAAAAAATTAAATAAAATCCTGTTGAACAGATTACAGGGTTTTGTCCAAAATTCAATTATTTCCCACCAGGCTGTACTTTCTCTGGGTTTCTCCATCATGCTGGAAAAACCTAATCATGCTGGAAGATGACTTTACACCTTAAAGTATCTTCTGTATCCAGAAATTTCCTTTAAGGAGGATACCCAGGCCAGCCATCTCTTTGATTTTTCATGAGGTTGTACTCCTCTGGACTTCATCATACCCCTTTGCCAGGGACCTACCGTGTTTCCCCGATAATAAGACACTGTCTTATTAATTTTTTTGGACAGAAAAACACCAGAGGGCTTATTTTCAGGGGAGGGCTTATTTTAATAAACATTGAAAGCAATTTTAATAAACAGGTAAATGTGAACAAAAAAATGTACCTTTATTCAATAATGAATTCAATAAAGAACAGGATGACGCGCTCACTGCTGCAGCTCTGATTGGATGCAGCTTGGGGGGGGGTGTGGGTTTCACCTGGGGGGGGGGGGGACGGTGCATACAGAAGGTACCGTAATGTAGCGTGTAGCGCAGGGGATCACCTTCACTACAGTAGCAATCTCAATAGGGCTTATTTTCGGGGGAGGGCTTATTTTAGAGGAATCTTACACAGTAAGGGGAGGGCTTATTTTCTGGATAGGTCTTATTATCGGGGAAACACGTAGTTCCCTCCACCCCCACACCAAGCCCTCTTTTAAGTTTTCTTTTAAGTGTTGTTAAAAATAAATTTCTTTGGGCTTTTGTCCTGATTAATGAGGCAAAAGTCAGGAAAAAGAGAATTAAAAGAAGTTTAATTAAAATTATGTTGTTGTTTGTCCATTCTCAAAAACACCAATGCCAGGGGCAGCTAGGTGGCACAGTGAATAGAGCACTGGCCCTGGAGTCAGGAGGACCTGAGTTCAAATCTAGCCTCAGACACTTAACACACAAAAAAACTACCTGTGTGACCTTGGGCAAGTCACTTAACCCCAATTGCCCTCCCCTCCCCCCTCCAAAAAGCAAAATACATATATATATATATGTATATATATATATATATATAAAGAAATATTCAAAGTTTAAAAAAATCTAAAAAATAAAGACCAATGCCATTATGAGTGTGATGTATTGATTAGTGCCAGAATTGTATTTGATTAAGGCAAACTGGTCAAGTCATCAGCCTCAGCCGTCTCCTTCAGAGACATCAGAGTCTAATAGTGATGGGCTGGTGGGACCTGGACCTCCAAAAGCCCTAAGACCATGTCTCTGTCTCTGAAAGTACCCCAGCCTAAATCCCCCACCTCCGAGAGAAAACTTTCCCTTGTTGTAGGCCTGACTCTGTAATTAAGTTATCAGAACAGATAAAGGGGTACCTGGCCCAAGGGTTCTTATCCTTGGCTGGCCCAAGGACTCTTCCTCCTGCCAGATCCCCAAGGTTCATGCATCTGACAACTCCCTTAATGTCTGGTATACTCCCTACACTTTCCCATCCATAGCTCCCAAAGACACCTGGACCCTTAGATTACCTATATAGCAACCATGGTATTCCTTTCCAATGCCTCTTTTCTATATACGTTCTAGATTCACCCTCCCATTAGGGTGTGAGTTTCCCAAAGAGGGAATTCTCCCACTCTTACTGGTGTTACAATAAACTGTCTCTTGACAAAGATGGCTTGAGTGTGTGAATTTGTTGCAGGCAACTCTGCATTGGCATTCTCGGGGTCCCAGCACCCTTAATCTTTGCTCCTAACCTCTTCAGTAGCAACACATTGACAGACTGATTACTAGAGATCAGCAAGGGATTTAAGATGGAGTCAGTTTTTATTGATAACTTTCATAAGATAAAGGCATTTTGGCACATGAGCAAAGGGGATGGGTTACTGCATCTTAGCTCCTCCTCAATTGCCATTAGGTGCTGGCTAACAGGTAGGGGGTGACCTGGTACTTCTAGATAACAGACTGGGTGACACCTCCCCCAATTAAACTTCTCTCAACATTGACTGACAAGCAGGGCTAGGAACAATGGGGTCACTGAGTCTCCACTCTTTCAGTACTGTCTTCCCCATTAAAATGTAAGGGTGGCTAGGTGGTACAGTGGATAGAGCACTGGCCCTGGGGTCAGGAGGACCTAAGTTCAAATCCAGTCTCAGACACTTGACACTTACTAGCTGTGTGACCTTGGACAAGTCACTTAACCCCAATTGCCCTGGCTTACCCCTTAAAAAAGGAAATATATATCTTTTAAAAAGTATATATCTGGGGCATCTAGGTGGCACAGTGAATAGAGCACCGCCCCAGTCAGGAAGATCTGAGTTCAAATCCAGCCTCAGACACTTAACATAACAAGTAGCCATGTGACCTTGGGCACGTCACAACCCTTAATTGCCCTCCAAAAAGCAAAAAAAAAGTATGTATATAAAACCAAAAGCAAGATCATATGTAATGGGGATGCACTAGAACTTTTCCCAGGAAAGAGAGGAGTAAAGCAATGATTTCTATTCTTTCCACTATTATATAATATAGTTCTGGAAATATTAGCAATAGCAGTAAGAAGAGACAATAGCGTAAGACAGCTTAATAGCAGTATGACAATAGCATAAGACAAAAAAAATTAAAGGTGTTAAGCTAAGTAAAGAGAAAAAACTATCCTTACTTGCTGATGATATGATGGCTTACTTGAAAAAAAGATAGGGAATAAGCAAAGATACTAAACAAGAAAACAGATTCAGCAAAATAGAAAGCTATAAAATAAATCCTTAAAAATCAATAGCATTTCTGTATAGTAATTTGCCATATTTCAAAATTAAAGGAAACTGCCAGCAACTGATGGTGTAGGACGGGCAGTGAACTAAAGGTTCGGGCTAGGCAAGCAAAGTTAGGCAACACTGCTAGTTTAATGGAGTAGTATAATTGATTATATGTCTTTCTTATTAATACATGGAAAGTTTTACGGTGAACTTAGGATCACCAGTTTCTCATGGATGCACTCAGCTAAACATAGGTGTCAGCAAAATATCTTGACTACTAAGGCTATTTCCTGCATGCCCAGACTGCTTGTAGGAGACACAGCAATATTTCTTGATACTGATTGCCAAATATTCTTCTTGGGGAAAGATATGGCACACCTGTCCAGAGGGGACTTTGCACCCTCCCTGATTTGAACAAGTCAACAAGTCCGAACTTGGACATAGCTCAACGAGTCCTTGAACTCAGAGCAAGTCAAGTTTCTGGACTCAGACACAAGCTCAAGAATACATTAGACTTGGCCCCCCACAGGAAACTGAGGCACAAAGTTCTGAGGGTTTCCTATTTATTAATAAAATATGAATTTATTAATAAAGATTGTTAATGGCTACCTCAGCTATACTAGAGTGAGGGATGAGGAGTCATTTACAGCAATTAACAAGGTGACAGCAAAATTTGATCTCCATAGGTGTGTCTTCTTCTGCTTGACAGTCAGAATTGAGATAGATCAATTTATACCTTCCCTTCTGAAACCCCTTTAAGTATAGCCAAGACATGTGATTCTACTCACAAGACAAAGGTTCTCAGGTGATTTTTGACCTGAGATTTGACCTTTTAGGCTAATTATGTTTCTCTGGAAAGTGAATGATGGGTAGGATAACAAAAGTGAAGGTAATTAAAAGACAATATCTTGACATTCACATGGATTTCTCCAGGATGTAGGTGGTCATCAAAGTTGTAGGGGTGGAGATACAAATTAGAATATAAGAAGTGTGACCCAAGAGACCAGAGGTTGCCTAAGTAAAACTTACAGCAAAGCGGAGTAGCTTGACTAAACCTTTAAAGTAGAATTAAAGTCAATTTTCAGGTTTACAATAATAAATCTAAGAAGCAATAATGAAAAGGCAAATCCCATTTCAGATAACTACAAGATCCATAAAATATCTAGGGATCAATCCACCAAAAGACTTGCATAAATTATATTACAAGGTGTTTTTTAAAGAAACTAAGAAATTAAAAAGCTGGAGAAATATTCAGTAATCACGGCTAGGCATTTATAATACAGTAAAAATGCCTTGACTTCCAAAGTTAATTTATAGTCATAATGATGTCAAATTATCAAAGGGATAATTTATAAAACTTGATAAAATGATAACAAAATTCACTTGGAAATAATGAAAGATCTAGCATATCAAGGGAAACAATGAAAAGAAGTAAAGACAAAGGGAAATAGCACTTCCAAACCTCAAATCTATTATAAAACAGCAATTATCAAAACCATCTGGTATTGGCTAAAAAACTGAAGAAGGTTAAAGCAAGATTGATTACCCCTCAGACTGGTGCTTGGTCCCCCTACACTCTGTAGGCCAGGAGCTGAAGCTGCCACGTGGCACTGGCTGGCTGGCGGTGGCTCAGCAGCTTCAACCCCACCCCCACCCCTGGGCAAAAGCCACGCACTCCCACTTACTGGGTCCCAAAATCCAGACTGCACTGACCTCTCACTTTGTCGTTCGAATCTCTGTGTTGATAAATCTGGAAACGGCCACAGCTGCTGCTGAGCTGGAGTCCCTCCTGCTGAGGCTGGTCAGGCCCGCCCTGGGGCTAAAGCCTTGGTGTGGGGCTGGGCTCGGCTCCCTGAGCACTGTGCTGGATTCTTGCTGGCCTGCCGGGCTGTCCTCAGAGGGAAGTTAGCTTCTCTGTGTCATTTTGTGGGTTCTGCAGCTCCAAAGTTTGTTCAGAGTCCCCTTTTTACGTGGATTGGGGAAGATGGAAGCTGGAGCCGTGGGAAGGTCCTGTTTCTACTCCGCCATCTTGACTCCGCCCCCTACTCTTTTCTATTATTAGGGTACACAAAGTGGAAGTTTTCTTTTTATATTTATTTTTTGGTCTTTATTAATTTGTTTGTTTACTTTTAGTTTACAAGATTCAGTTCCACAATTCCTTGAGTTTCAAACTTTCTCTCCCTCCCTCCTCCCCCCGCCCCCCATGGCGGCATACAATCAAGTATAGGAACTGCAAATACTTTAACATTAGACATTAGTCAGGTTATAAAGGATTGTATCAGATGGAATGAACTTTGGGAAAGAGGAAACAAAATCAAATGAGAAAAAGAAAAAGAGCAGGTAGTTTGCTTCAATCTGGATTCAAACCAAAGTGGAAGTTTATTATAGCAATACTGTATCTATTAGTCATTACATTAATACTAAAGCATCTAAATTACTGTAATCAGCTGCAAATGGGAAAGGTCTTGTTAGTTTGACCTGAAGTTATAGTCATTCCATGGTCTAAGCAAGAGTTAATTAGTGTTTGAACTTCTCATAAGTATAAGATTCAATTCCTGAAGTATCTCATTCTTTCAGAATGCTATGGATATAGTCAGACAAATGTAGAGAAGCCTTGGTGAAACAAAAATGTAAATCTAAGAAGTTGTGAGGTTAAAGTCAGAAACCTCTTTTGCTTTTATTTTAAGGAATAGGATTTCAATGCAGACAGTTATATTAGTGAAGATTAGTAACTTATGAGCAGTTACCTTGTGAAATCTAATTTTACTTATGTTTGTTATTTAATCTGGAATTAGAACATGTGTAGAAATGCATGCAAACTACTTGGGGGTCACCTTAAAGATGTTTCTCATTGTTTAAAGGGATTCTGACAGCAGTAGTCTGTATTTATATCCTTTTGAATATGGTTAACAACTGAACGTATTTTACTATAGACAACAATTCATATGATCTGTTCTTTGTATACAATTTGGGATTATTATATTTACACATACCATCCTGTCTTTTGTTGTTATTAAGAAGCTTTTTTTTTTAAAGCAATTGGGGTTAAGTAACTTGCTCAAGGTTACACGGCCAGGTGTTTCTGGGTGGGTGCTAAGTGTCTGAGCCCGGGATTCGATCTCCAGGTCTTCTCAACACTGCAGCCGGTGCTCTTACTCGCTGTGCTACCTGGCCGCCCCGTTATTAAGAATCTTAAAGAAAAATAATTTGTGTATTGTTAAACTTAGATGAAAAAATATCTACTTACCATGAGTACAAATTATGTCAAAATAAGATGATTTTTCTGTGATGAATCTCCATTACCAATGTGAGATAATAATCAATACCTGTTATCTAGGATAGTGATCTTTGAGAGCTAAATCTACATGAAGCTCTAATTATTGAAACTTGCTATTTAAGATGTTATGGGACTGTTAACTGATATTATTCTGAGTCTGACTCTAGGTATGATCATCAAGGAATGCTACTGAACCAGTGATCCATGATGCCAGCAACCCTATGGAGTTTTACATGCATAAACTCCAGGTGAAGTTCTCCTGGAAAATGGTCGGGAGAATGAGTCGTGGCATGGGTTGAGGTGGGATTATCCTGACTCAGTTTCCCCAACATGACATGGCTCAATGCAATTGGTTATCTATAAAACTTTTGCCTGGAATTGACATGAATTTAGGAAAGCATTATTCTGTTATTGTATAGTTATGTCCCTATTCTTTTATGGCCAATTTCTATAATCATGTTAGATGATCAATATGAATACAATATTAAAATTAAATCTTTATCTTATAGGCTAATACTGGAGCACATCTGAGTTACTGTAGTAAGATGCAGATATAAGATTTGAGCTATTTGGCCTAGAAGTTTAGTCCTAAGTATTTAGCTTTGAATTCTGTTACTATCTATATATTCCTGTGCAAGTTTAGGGCCTTTAATTTCTCACAATGCTATGGGAATAATTAGGCAAATGATGCAAAGACTTGTGAAACTATGATATGATTCTGTTATTTGAAGAATATCATAACTCTCTGTTCTCTGTTAAGGAAAGAAATATCAGTATGATTAATTATCTTAGAAGAAGAATGGCTTGTGGTCTAGTATATACCTTAAAGAGACATCCACTTTTGTTAGGAGTTATTCATTTGAACATGGCTAGAAGTTGAAAAAGGTTGTATTATAAATAACTTGATATGCACTGTTTTAAAAATTGATTAATCAATGTATTTCCATATCCCATCTCAGAACCTTTTGTTACAATTGAAGTTAATCTGTCAATTCTTAAATGAATTCATTTTTGTATTAGAGTCCATCTTCTTATTAAAAGTGTTCTGTTATTAATTCCTCAGTAGAATTCCGTTCTCCTAATATGGGAATGAATAATATCAAATATAAAAACTGGGCTCTAACTTTGTATATGAGTTTCCTATATATGTGTATATATATATACATATATATATCTATATAGAAATACCTAGAGAGATATATGTATATAGAGATATCTATATACATATCCCTATCTATGTCTGTATCTATATCTATCTATCTATCTATCTATATCAACATGACAGTTGGACAACCTAAAATTGTTAAATCCCTGATTTAAAAGGTTTCAAATTTGATTTGCTAGCAATAGAGATTTAAAGTTTTAGCTAACTTTCGTTACTTGACCTGGTTACTGGCAAAGTAAATTTAAATTTGTGTTAAGATCAATTTTATAGAAATTTTTTAGCAGAGAAGAAAATTTCTACAAGTGACCTAAGCCAGAGAAGAACTGCTCTGAGACCATAGGACTGCATCAGATGTTTCCTAAGGAACAGAGACACAGCTATGAATTTTATTTTGCTCTTTACTTTTTTCCTTTGTGCCCTTTATCTGTAAGGTCTACTTATCAAAGGGGATTTTGTCAAAGCGCTTGCACATCTTTCTCTTTCTCCTGTCACGTTGTTTCCCCTCCTAAGTCCCATAGTTAGAAACCCTTAAAGGAGTGTTTGTCATATGAGTTAGTGATTCATGAAGGCCACACCTCTCAATAGAATCAAATGGGGGAATGAGAGAAATGATTATTAATAACCAGTAGCTTAGGGAGATTCAGATTTTTCACTTGTATTTTCTAAATTCCTCATTTTTAAAAAGTTCAGTTTTCTTGAAAGACATTGCTGATAATGAGATTGCCTTAACTCTCCTGATCTTGGTCAGACTCTATCTAATCTTACAAGAAATTTAATCTAAGGTAGGGAAGTTCATTGTGTTCTACTTTGTCTAGATAGCCCAAGGCTTCAGGTGGTCCGAGATAATTTATCTGTCCAAGAGTGACATGATGTCACTAGCAGCCCCTCATTGCTTTGAAGGGCATATAAACTGTGAGCCCACCACCATGATGGTCTTTGGTCTAAGAGAGACAGCCAAATGACCATTCTTTTATTAATAGCCTTCTGGCCTTATTAATGAATGATTAAATTATGCAGAAACTATATCTCTTTAATCTTTTTAAACTCACAAATCTGAGTTCTCTTGATTTTCACACGATAACAACTCCATTTTGTAACTGGCCTTCACTCTATCTTGTCAGAACCAGGAAATCACTCAGGGTAGGGTTAGAACTAGCCTAGCCACCCTTATTGGCAAGTGAGTAGTCCTCTTGGATTGCTCAACCAAGGGTTTTAGACAGATCTTTCACCTATTAATTCAGCCAGTAGTCTTCCAGCAGATATCTGTATCTCTCCCTCTGTTTGTCTTTTCTCCCTTTTTCTCTTCCTGTATTTTTTTTAATCTTCCTGCAAACTTCCAGCGAGAGATGAGGTTTTTTTTTGTCTTTGTTTTGTTTTGTTGGGTTTTTTTTTTAGCAATCAGAGTTAAGTAACTTGCTCAAGGTTACACTGCCAGTTAGTTATTTCTGGGTGTGGTGCTGAGTATCTGAGCCCGGATTTGATCCAGGTCATCCCGACACTGGAGCCGGTGCTCTTACTCGCTGAGCCACCTGGCCGCCCCTAGAGATGAGGTTTTAAGATAGAAAAAATACTATGTAAAATACCTTCTCTCCCTGTCATTTCAGCTGTGACTAGGTGGGTGATACAGAGGTAAAGATAAGCAATGAAAGATTTTTTTTCCTGGTTGGTAGAAATTTATGACATTATAAACAAATTAGAGACTAAATAAGTAATTGAAATATAATATATTTGCTGTAAATTTCCAAATTCTGGTTTGAAGATTTTGGTAAATGCTAGAAGAATATTTTAAGAAGAAAAGAGAATTAGAGACTGTTTCCATCAGTCTTTGGAAGTAAGCTAACTGAAAATAGTAGTCCCTCTCAGTTGGGGTGAAGGCAGCTAATGACCCTTGAGAAAATGGAGATTTTGAATGAGGCCAGTAAATCCAAGTTTGATTGAGTTTGTTCTAAAACTAAATCATAATTTGGTCCCATTTAAAGCCAGGCACATTCTCCCATTTAGAAACTTGTGATCCTATTCTATAGGTGGATCAGAGTTTGATGGAAAATATGCTTGATATTTGGCCTGATGGTGAAATGTTTAGAAACTGTGTAAAGTTCTCTATACTGTTTAAAAATTTTTTTATTAGTATTTATTATATATATTATATAGTAAATATATAGTATTTATTAGTATAGCATGCTACATTGACAGATAAAGTAATTTGCTATATAAGATGTTTCAGAAATGCATTCAATCAAATTGATGTTGATTGGCAAAAAGTGTTGCATTATGTTTTTAAAGTCCACAATATCTTTTGTTATTGTTAGACTTCTAATTTTTCTTTTATTGTGATTTTTGGAAAAAAATCATTGTATAACAAATGTTAATTTGAAAATGATATCCAGGATACATATACAATTGTATCATTGGAAAAGTAATAGAGATTGTTGCCATTACCGTTAAAAAAAACTATCAAGAATTTAACTGGGTATAGTTTGTTTAAAAGGAATAATAATAACGTCATTACTTAGAGTTTGGGAAAGTACCACAGACTTTTAAAAATCTGTGAAATTCTTTGGGCAACTACCAGATTTTCTGTCCCATAGATCTTCAAAATCACTAAGGACATAAATCTTAATAACTCTGTGAGAGAAGTTGCTGTTGTGAAGTTCTAAAAGAAAGAAGTGATTTAATGAGAAACTAGGATCTCCTAGAGCAGGAGTGGGGAATCTGCAGCCTTGAGGCCACATGTGGCCTTCTGTATCCTTAAGTGTAGCCTTTTGACTGAATCCAAATTTTACAGAAAGTCAAAAGGCCTCACTTAAGGATGTAGAAAGTCACATGTGATCCCAAGTTCCCCACCCCTGTCCTGCAGCTTAAGAAAAGATTTTATAAGGGGCAGCCAGGTAGCTCAGTGAGTAAGAGTACCGGCCTCAGTGTTGGGATGACCTGGGGATCGAATCCGGGCTCAGATACTTAGCACCACACCCAGAAATAACTGGCCGTGTAACCTTGAGCAAGTTACTTAACCCCTATTGCTTTAAAAAAAAAAAGATTTTATAAAGAATGATTCTTATCTAACACTTTGTTTGGCCATTGATTATGGAAATTATGAGAGTACACCTCAAATAACATGTGTGGAAGTTATATTTTTAAGCTAATTTAGTATCAACAGATCCCAGACTGAAATATTTTATTTGGGTTTTAGGGATTAATCTGCTAGTGATTTAGATAAGGGCATAAGTGGCTTACTAAATTTGCAAGTCGACTCTAAGCTAAGGACAGGTAAAGAAGATTAATGGGGGGAAAATGACATGAAATTGAAACAAGTCAATCCCAAACTATTTAAATGATTTTTAATAAAAATAATAAATATAACTATATTGAAACCAATCATAACAATTTTGTCCAGAAATTTAATATAAATCAACTACCATAAGGAAACCAAGTTAAAAAATACTAAATTTATTTGTGATGTGGAGAGAGCTGACAGCCAGAGACAATATCAGTTTAGAATAATAACGATGATAAAAACAACTTGCTTAACACTATAACTCCAGCATTTCATTTGGTTTCAATGTGATGCCCTTTTCTGAGCTGGAACAAGCTGTTAACTTGAGCCACCCCACTAATTAATTTTTAATGTCCCTACCAGGCAACCAAAATGCAGCATGGAGTAGTGCACAGAGAACCAGCCTTGAAAAGAGAAGGTCTGATTCAGTCCTGCCCCTGCCCCATACTGGCTGTGTGAGCCCCTGCTCTGGGGTGAAGGTACAGAGAAGGTGCCCACCTGTATTGGTAGAAGGGGTTTCCTATGGCAATGAGCTCCCCAGTCTACACCCCATTCACTAACATACAGTGACATCATCTAATACAACAAAGTCATACTGAAATCATGCCTTTTGAAGATGCCCATGAATGGGAATAGCCATGAAAATGAAGGATCTCTGAGGCTTTCCAAGTTCATCTGGGCTAGTTAAATCAGTGATTCTAAGACACATTTTCACACTGAGTTGTTCTAACTAGAAGCTTCATTGAATAACATACAAACCACAATACAGAGGTGCTCCCAGGAAGTCCATTTGTCCAGACGAGGCTGTGCCCCCAGACGGCCCACAGGCATCAGTGGGAGTGGAGTTTTATATTGGGGTAGACAAAGGGAGCTGGAGCCTCTTACAAACAGTACAAAAATAAGAGGACCTCAGGTACCTTGGAATACTCCAATCATGAGGAGGTTAGAGAAAGCTGAGGAAAGGCTGGGTGGAGGGAGCTCCTTTGGAGTGCCTTGCCCTCTAAGTGCTTAAGAAGGGCTTCCTGAAGTGAATGCAGAGTCACAGGCTGCAGGACAGGATAGCCATCCATCACTTGGGCTGCATGTGTCCAAACAGCCCCCTTCTTGTTCAGAGTGAGCAGGGCCAATCAGCCAGAGGGCAATTAAGATACTTCAGAGAGCAATAAAATACTTCAGAGAAAAGATACTGAGGCTTTGGGAAGTTACACGGTGGAGAAGATGACTATCCTCCTTTAAGAACATGTGAAAATGTCATACATTTTAAAGATGACAAACTTACTAGAGTTGGGGAAAGAGGTATTTTCCCCCATTTATTTGCTAATGGTGAAAATCCAGTACTCAGTGGCTTTCACATGGAGCTGAGGCTAAGTGAGTCCTGGGAGTATCCAAGAAGACAATGAACTCATGTTGTACTGTATCTTTTACTTTGAAAAACAAGCTAAAGACCCTTCTCATGTCCATTGGGCCAAGTGCCCACCAAGCCCCCCAACCCTTTAGTGTTGTCTTTCCCTTTCAAGGTTTTAACTCCCTGCATAAAATGTTTTTAAACTGTCTTTTAAGAAATGCTGAATGCTAACTGATAGCCAATACCAGATAGGGTTTATAGTCAAGACCCTGCATTCAAGGTCACCAGGTATTCACAGCCAAAGAAGAAAAGATCATTTCACAGATATCTCTTTCCAGCATAAGGAATCTCCATAGACAGTAAATGTTTCTAAATGCTTGTAATGGGAATGCAAATTTGGAAGATCTTCCCTGCCCCTAGGCTAAAGTGCACCTGAAGGCTGGGGTGGGAGGCTTGTTTTTCAGTAGATACTTTTTGATTGGCCAGTGGGTCCAAAAGGTTGTTACATTCTCTGAGCCAGGAGAAGGCTATATAAGCCCTGATGTGTAGCTTTGTTTTGGGGGCTCACTTTGAGAAGTGTTCTGTGATTTGATCTGTATTCTGAAAAGCCGTTGTCCAGAGCCCCCCTGGCTTTGAAAAACCCAGATGTTGACTGGCTATGGATGTGATGGTTGGACAGTTTGGAAATCTGTCTACTTGATCTGTTTCTGTCTTGATAATTCTGCCTGTATGCTTTGAAGTTTGGGGTGCTGACCTTTTTCCCCTGAACAAGGTAAACGATATATGTCTGACTGATTAAAGTAAGCTTGTTAACCCATTTTGAGTTGCTTTCCTTTATCAAAGCAGATCCAAGAACCTGTGTGAGCAGGCACCCTGGGGACACTGGGGTGCTTGCCGCTACAAAATGGCGTCACGAACAGGATCTGCAGAGTAAAAGGAAAGTATGGGGACTGGGATAATTGTTTGTTTCCCAGTTGTGGTAGCTGTGATTCTGTGGAGCCGTGGAGCAGGAGAGAAGAATGGCCTGCATGCAGACTTCGCTGAGCTGAGAGCAGGAATGGTGAGCTGCCTGCATCGGGACCTGGGCAGAAGCCAGGAGCGGCTGCTGCCTGCGGGAGGAGAAGGAACCCAGGAGTTCGGAATTCAGCCACCGGAAAAGATAAGAACTGAGCAGCAAAGCAGGGGCACTGAATGTATTTCCTGGCTGCATCCCACAGTTTGGGACCCAGGGGGAGGATGGACTTGTGACTATGGTGGGTGGGATGAAGTGCCTTGGATCCCCAGGGACCCCACCTTGTTGGTTTTGTTGCCCAACCCCCTCTCTGTACTTGGAAGCAGGGGCTGCTTCCAAGAGGGACACCCCCCCCCCCCAGAACTTTGTTTGAACTCTTGTTTTGAACTGAAGTGATAATGCTATCTATGTACTTTGTGTTTGTTTAAGGCCCAGTGGCCACACTTTGGTAACTTTAGTTCTGTACTTTGAAAATGTGACCTAAGAGATGTTTGATGCTAATTCAAAAGTAAATTGTCTATGCTATGGGCATGAAAGATCTTGGGGCCTAATGTAATGGGAATGAAAATTTGGAAGATCTTCCCTGCCCCTAGGCTAAAGTGTACCTGAAGGCTGGGGTGGGAGGCTTGTTTTTCAGTAGATACTTCTTGATTGGCCAGTGAGTCAATAAGGTTGTTACATTCTCTGAGCCAGGAGAAGGGTATATAAGCCCTGATGTGTAGCTTTGTTTTGGGGGCTCACTTTGAGAAGTGTTCTGTGATTTGATCTGTATTCTGAAAAGCCATTGTCCAGAGGCACCCCCCCTTCCCCCCGGCTTTGAAAAACCCAGATGTTGACTGGGTATGGATGTAATGGTTGGACAGTTTGGAAATCTGTCTACTTGATCTGTTTCTGTCTTGATAATTCTGCCTGTATGCTTTGAAGTTTGGGGTGCTGACCTTTTTCCCCTGAACAAGGTAAACGATATATGTCTTACTGATTAAAGTAAGCTTGTTAACACATTTTGAGTTGCTTTCCTTTAACAAAGCAGATATAAGAACCTGTGTGAGCAGCCACCCTAGGGACTCCAGGGTGCTTGCTGCTACAATGCTTCTCTCTAAGAACTGGCTGAGATAAATATCATGTAGCAGGATCTGCTACAAAGCTCATTTCTTTAGGTTTCTCCAAAGCCATTATATATCTATCAAGCATATATCCACAAAGTAGCTACATATGATGTGCCAGTGTTACACAAAGAAATAAACTGTATGAGCCATGCACACCAAAGCAGTTTCATTCATTAAATGGTCTCTTCTTTCCTTCTTATTTACTGAAAAAGAGCCCCTTGCAACATAACTCCCAGGGCTCTCAGGGCTCCTAGCCTGGGAAATCCTGCCTGAGAGATAACCTAGTTCAATCTGTTTTTCTCTGCTTTTACACACAAATGTCTTGTGTGTGCACAGCAGTCATTTCTGCATGTAACTTCCTCATCCTCCACTGACAAATGAGCCCTCCCTTGTGTAGCAGCAAGCACCCCAAGCGTCCTCAGGGTTTGCAGCTACCACAGGTTCTTGGATCTGCTTTGTTAAAGGAAAGCAACTCAAAATGGGTTAACAAGCTTACTTTAATCAGTCAGACATATATCGTTTACCTTGTTCAGGGGAAATAGGTCAGCACTCCGAACTTCAAAGCATACAGGCAGAATTATCAAGACAGAAACAGATCAAGTAGACAGATTTCCAAACTGTCCAACCATTACATCCATACCCAGTCAACATCTTGGTTTCCACATCTGGGTTTTTCAAAGCCGGGGGACTCTCAATAACGGCTTCCCAGAATTCAGATCAAATCACAGAACACTTCTCAAAGTGAGTCCCCAAAACAAAGCTACACATCAGGGCTTATATAGCCTTCTTCTGGCTCAGAGAATGTAACAACCTTATTGACTCACTGGCCAATCAAGAAGTATCTACTGAAAAACAAGCCTCCCTCCCCAGGCTTCAGGCGCATTTTAGCCTAGGGGCAGGGAAGATCTTCCAAATTTGCATTCCCATTACACCTTGACACAAAGAATAATAACTACACAGAACCAACTGACAAGGTGACTGACCACAGCATTCTGTGTCCTATTCTGTACCCTTAGGCCCCCAGCCCTGTACCCAGAAAGAAGGGCATTGAGGAGCCCATCTCCTTTCCAGGGACTGTACCCAGAGAGAATAGTGCTGAGGACCCATCTCTTTCCAAGGGCCAAGACTGGCTGTCACAGAGGAATGCAGATCCAGAGAGGTCAAGGACTTCAGAGGCTAGCCATTTACAGATGAGGAAATGGGCACAAACAACTTGCTGAGTGTCATGTGGCCAGAGTCTAAGGCAAACTTTGAACCCAGGTTTTCCTGATTTCAAATCCAGTCCTCAATTCCCGAGGCTGCCGCTATCATTACTTCATGATAACTGCTCAGTGTTGGGCTTTGATTTGTTTCATCTATGTTCACTTGGGTAGATATTCTCATTCTGCAACCCTCTGTCTGCATCAGCTCATGTGGCTTCTCCTTCTCTGCATTCCTGAATTCATCAGCTCTTACAAGAAACATTTATGACATTCTTACACCACAATTTGTTCAACCATTTCCAAATCAATAGTTGTCTCATGCCCCCACCCCCCACAACCCCTCTCAGTTTTCTTGCTACCACAACAAAGTGCTACTCTATTTTGGTATATATGGGGCCTTTCTTTAACAGACATTTCTTAAACACCTACTACATACCAGCTCTGCTGGTGGAGACCTGGCCAGACCAACCCCAAACTCAGGATGATCCCTTGGGCAGCTGACAGCCTGGAATGGAGAAAGACTTAAGGCAGGGAGGCCAAGCAGCAGGCTCCTGCAGGAGCCTGAGATGATGGGGTGAAGGGATGAAGGTTGGTGGCTGTGTGAGTGCAGAGAAGGGGGAGGATGTAGATGTCAGAGGTGGCATGAAGGTAGAAAAGACAGCACCTGGAAGCAGACTGGGATGTGTGAGCTGACTGCAAGAGAGGAGATGAGGGTGACAGTGAGGTTGTGGGCCTGTGTGACTGGGAGGAATGTGGTGCCCTTCACAAGAGGAGCCAAGTGGGGAGGAGCAAAGCGTTTGATGGAAAGACAATGAGTTCTGTTTTGAATAGGTTGATTTTCACATGCCATGGGCACATCCAAGTTTGACATGTCCTAGAGGAAGTTAGGGATTTGGGAATGTAAATGGACCCAAGGGGCTGACTCATGAGATCACCATGGGAGATGGTTTAGAGGGAAAAGAAAAAGAAGGCCCAGGACAGACCTTGGAAAACACCCATGTGGCTGACCTGGAAAGAAACAGAGGAGAGAGTAACCATCAGCAGTATCAAAGACCATGGAGAAAAGGCCATCAGATTTGGCAATTAGAGATCATCAGCAATTTTGGAGAGAGTGTTTTCAAATGAACAAAGATTATGATGAAGGCCACCTTACATGGACTGCTTTAAGCACTACAAACCACAGAACCAATACTGTCTCATTTGGTCCTCACCAGAAACCCTGGGAGGTGGGTGCTCCTATCCTCATTTTACATAGGGGGAAGAAAGCACTTAAGGGACTTGGCTAATAAGTGTCTGAGGTCGGGTCTGAAATCTGGCCTTCCTGACTCCAAGTTCAACCCTAGCCATTGAGTCACCAGCTTTGTCATCATGAGGGATAACTTGCAGTGAAGTTTCCCCATTCTGAACATCTTGTATACATTCTTATTACTTCCTTATACTTTGTAACTAAGTTCAGTATGCTTTCCCCGTGTGTGTGTGTATGTCATTGTGTATTAAAAAGTAATGTAATTGCTATTGTATTGAGACCAAATTAGAGGTGTTTTAGTATGGGGAAAGGATTGGTAGTGTGAGAGGTAGCAAAGGGTTAATTTTCTATAGAACTGCAAGAATTGCTGAAACAAGACTACTGATAAAAAGGACCAGCCAGGGGTGGCTACATGGCACAGTGAATAGAGCACTAGCTCTGTAGTCAGGAGGACCTGAGTTCAAATCCGGCCTCAGACACTTCACACAAAAACTAGCCATGTGACCTTGGGCAAGTCACTTAACCCCAATTCCCCTCTAAAAAGCAAAAAAAAATTTAAAAAGGACCAGCCAGTAGCCTTGGGAAGGGTTGAGGCAGTAGCCTTGGGAAGAAGTTGGGTTCCCAGTTCCCAGAGAACTCCTACATTAATACTAACAATGAAATAATGTAGAATAAAAGGAGCTGGCAGCAGCAGATGGATTTGACTAATCAGAAAGCAGAGAGAGGCCTTGGGATACTGAGGCCCAGATAAGGACACATCTAGGTTGGACTGAAGGGGGTCCAGTATTCTGAGGTTGTTACTGTGCTTACACTTTCGAAGTGGATCTCATGTATTATGTATGTTATCTAACAAAATTAGAGCCTCATTAGTAATAATTAGGTTAATGAATGGAGAGGGCTTTGCGCCAATTGGTTGGCATTAATAAGAAGACTGTGAGCTTGCCTTACCAACCAATGGTAAGGTGGGGCAGTGGAGAAGGTGTGGAATTCCCACATTAGGGCTTTATAATCTTGCTTTTGCCTTCTGTAGTGCTCCCCTCCTTTCTGACTTTCTTGTTGTATTTGGGGATGCCCTTTCTCAAGAAAGATGGTGATAAGTTTTTGCTTCTATTTTGAGAAGTCTTTGAGTCATTTTGAGTGAGTGGTCTTCTGACCCATACAGTTTTGGGGGGCTGGTCCTGGGATACCACCGACCCGACTGGGAGGCCCCTTCTTCTGAGTCCTTGGGCAGGTGCCCACCAGAGCTTTTCATGGAATCAGGAGGAGTGGAGTCTCTCCTCAACTGGGTAGAGTAACGAAGAGAGGAACTGAAGAGAAGCAAAAACAAAACTAAAAGGAACTCCAGAGTGTGCCAACTAGGACAGTAAAGCCAGCTGAATTCAGTCACGTGAGTTATGTATGCATGACCCAGGTAGGCAAGGTCCCATGAGCCCTTAGGTAATTTGTTCAGTCTCTCTGACTGTGGGATAGGGGTGACCCAGTCAGTGAAATTTTCTTATTTGGGCAAGACCAATGAGTGCCTCGGTGACTAGGAGATGGGGGTGACCCCTCTTAGGATGATTTGTTAAGTCTTTCTGACTGGAAGACGGGGGTAACCCCTCTTGGTGTAAATTTTCCCTTATTAGTGGCAAGACAGGTGAGTGCCTGTGTGGTGCATGAATCCATGAGCCTTGGAGAAGGAAGAATTTAAGATAGTTGGCACAAAGGAACAATTTGATATTCCGGAAGATGGCCCTTTATGTAATAGACTTCAGAATTGGGATGAGCTGCCAAAATATAAAGGGAAGGATAAAGAAAAAAAAGATGATCAAGGGAAACTGGCTTGTATATTTGTTCTGTGTGTTTCTACGTAAAGTGTCTCTGTGTAACTAAGCCTCTGCATGTTCATCAAGGACAGCAAGAGCTAACTTTCTTGGGATGCAGCTTTCTCTTTGTCTCCCCATCCCTCTTCCATCAGATGGATTGGGAAAAAAAAAGAGAAAGAGAGAGAAAAAATATATATATTCATTGTTTACCTTGCATGTTGATAATTGCAAGTAAAAAAAAAAGCTGTAGGACAAGTATCAGGTCAGAATTAGAAAAAAAACTATTTGCACAAACAGTGTGAACAGAGGTTTTGAGAGTAAATGTTTTGAAAATCTCTCTCTGGCTAATCCTTCAACTCTAGCTAAGTTCTGAATGGGGAGAAAGAGGGAGATAAGAAAATGGAGGGGGAATCTTTCCCCTTAGACCTTGGGGAAAAAAAAGAAGAGTTCCTGCCACACCCAAAGTGAACGTTTGGGGATGTAACCAGAAGGTAACTAAATCAATTCTGGTAGGATTTTAAGTGGAATGTGTTACTCTTAATTGAAGTTTAAGATAGGTCAGAATTTATTTCATTCGTTTACACTAAGGAAATTCTTGTTAAGTAAATGAGAGACCTTAAATTTTCAAGCTATGTTATATGATATGTGTGTTAGTTTTAAGGTTGATGGACTATATCACATTCATGTAGAGTTCCAAAAAGTAATAATTTTATATAAAAGGATAAAAGAAGAAAGACTTTGGGCTAAATTGCCATGAAGGCTAATTTAGACTGGAAAAGTTTATTATCTGGAAATCCTGCAATAACCGGAAATTAAGTTTGTTGTAATACTTTGATAATTTAGTTGTATTACTTAAGGGCACTTGCACAAGTTGAGTTTTAATGAATTCAGATTGTGGAGGTTTCAAGATGAATCACTTAGGAGTTTCCCCCTTCCCTTTTAGTGAAGAGGGTATCATAGCCTGGATTTTAAATGTACCCGAAGTTTTTCTGTTATCCCCTCTCATCCCAGATAAGATTAGGCAGTGTACAACCACTATCATGGGAGAGAGTGAAGGGGACTGAGACTGAAGATCTTTCAGAGTATCTCAGTAGATTTCACTGAAAAGCCATTGATAATGAGAGAGGTAAGGAAAAACAAATGATAAATAAGTAAAAACTCTAATTTAAAGTATCTGAGGCATATTGAGTGTTGGTTTCTAATGAGAAAGGTGGGAGCAAAAGTGAAAACTTGGAAGAGAAAGAGGTTTGGAAGGGAGCATTCCCCCATCCCACTTCAAGGTATTGGCTATGTAAAAAGAGTATTAGGATCAGAATGGTATATACATCTTGTAGTTTGTAACTTCTTGTAAGCCTCTCAGAAAAGGAGGGGCAGAGGGGAGGAAGAAATGTGGCTCTGTTGGTATGTAAATTGTTAGGCATTTAACTTCCTCTAGTTTTTAAGGTGCAGGACAGGATTTTTAGAACAGGATAAAAAAAGAGAGAGAGAGAAATATGATTATAAAATGTAAAAATTAGTATTAAAGCAATTTGCAAATTAAACTTTGTTTATAAATTGATTTTTGAAGTAATGGGAAAAAAAAGGAAATTATATTTGGGTGTCTACTGATGTTTATTACGATAGCATATATTTCATTTGAAATCTTGGTCATTATGAAAATCTATACATTGGTTTAAAGTTATAATTTAATTCTTGTGTAAAGTGATTTGGAAATGTATTCACCTAAAATTGTTAATGGGATGGAAGCAAGTTTTAAATACATAATATTTGGGACATTGTACATTTCTAAGTTGTATCATTTAGTAAAAATTATAAGCTCTGTTGTTAAAAGCAATTTTCTTGAGGGGTGGAATCAAGATGGTGGTATACAAATATGACTTCCTTGCAGCTCCCACTTCCACCTCCTCCAATTCATGTAAAAACTGACTCTAAACAGACTTTGGAGCTACAGAACGCACAAAATGACATAGAGAAGATAATTTGTTACTGAAGACAGTTCGGCAGGCTGGCAGGAAGGGTCCTGCGCAGTGGTCTGGGAGCTGAGACCAGCCCAGCACAAGCCTGAGGTTTTAGCCTCAAGGTGGCCACAACCAGCCGACCAGCAGCTGTGGCAGTTTCCAGAATTATCAACCCATAGATGCTAAGGACAAAGTGAGAGGTCACTGCAGTTTAGGAGTATGGTCAGGCCTTTACCCTCTGGAGGGAGTATAGGCACAGCCACATGGCAGCTTCAGCTCCTGGTCTGCAGATTGTAGGGGGACCAAGTGACCAGTCTGAGGGGTAATCGCTCTTGCTTTAACCTGCTTGGATTTGAATTGCAGTCTAGGGTGGAGGTCCTGGGGTGTGTGACCAGTTTTCCAGAGTGTGTGGAGGCTTCAGAGAAGGCACCCAATTAATAGCTACAGCAGCTGTAAAAACCCCAGCATTTGGGACAAAGCTACCCCCTCTGGAAGCAGAGTTCTACTGTGGCAAAAAGCTCAAAAGTAAAGTAATTGAGAGGCAATATGAGCAAACAAGGGAAGGAAGGCAAGCACAGTGGTCTCACTCTGGATTCCTTTTTTGGGGACAAAAAGGATCAGGGCATGGAACAAGAGGAAGACAGCAAGGTCAGAACTCCTCCACCAGAAGCTTCCAAGAAAAGAATAAGCTGCTTACAGGCTACAGAGGAACTTAAGAAGGATTCTGAAAATCAAATAAGAGAAGTGGAGGAAAAATTGGGAAGAGAAAAGAGAATGATGCAAGAAAATTATGAAATGAGAGTCAACCACCTTACTGAAGAAAATAACATCTTTAAAAATAGACTAACTAGGGGCCAGCTAGGTGGCACAGTGAATAGAGTGCCGGCCTTGGAGTCAGGAGGACCTGGGTTGAGATCTGGCCTCAGACACTTAACACACACACACACAAAACCTAGCCATGTGACCTTGGGCAAGTCACTTAACCCCAATTGTCCTCCAAAAAGCAAAAACAAAATAGACTAACTCAAATGGCAAAAGAGGCTCCAAAAGGCAATGAGGAGAAGAATGCTTTAAAAAGTCGAATTTGCCAAATGGAAAAAGAATCTCAAAAGCTCACTGAAGAGAATAATTTCTTCAGAATTAGATTAGAGCAAGTGGAAGTTAGGGACTTTATGAGAATTCAAGACACTATTAAACAGATCCAAACAAATGAAAAAACAGAAGGCAATGTGAAATATCTCACTGGGAAAACCACTGACCTGGAAAATAGATCCAGGAGAGATAATTTAAAAATGATTGGACTACCTGAAATCATGATCAAAAAAAGAACCTAGAAATCATCTTCCAAGAAGTTCTCAAGGAAAATTGCCCTGATATTTTAGAAGCAGAGGGCAAAATAGAGGTTGAAAGAATCCACCAATCACCTTCTGATAAAGATCCCAAAAAGAAAACTCCTAGGAATATTATAGCCAGGTTCTGGAATTCCCAGATCAAGGAGAAAATATTACAAGCAGCCAGGAAGAAACAATTTGAATACTGTGGAAACACAATCAGGATAACCCAGGTTCTGGCAGCTTTTACACTGAGGGATCGAAGGGCTTGGAATATGATATTCTGGAGGTCAAAGGAGCTGGGATTAAAACCAAGAATCACCTACCCAGCAAAACTGGGTATCATGTTTCAGGGGGAAAATATGGTCATTCAATGGGATAGAGGACTTTCAAGCATTCTTGATGAAAAACCAGAGTTGAATAGAAAATTTGACATTCAGATACAAGAAACAAGAGAAGCATAAGAAGATAAACAGGGAAAAGAAATCATAAGGAACTTATAAACGTTTAACTACTCACATTCCTACATGGAAAAACGATAATTGTATGAAACTTTTCTCAATAAGAGAATAGTTGAAGGAAATATATATATATATATATATATATATATATATATATATACACATGCATATATATATCTATATAGGAGGGTACACGGGCATATGAATACATATGTGAGTGTGTGTGTGTATATATATATGTACAGGTATACATAGATAGAGGGTACATGACCAGTTGAATAGGAAGGGATGATGCTTAAAAGGTGAAATGAAGAGTTGAGAGAGGAATATAATGAGAGGAGATGGGGAGAGATAGAGTGGGGTAAATTATCTCATATAGAAGAGGCAAAGGAAAACTGTTACAATGGAAGGATCAGAACAGGAAGGCAAAAGGGAATTGTTAACCTTAATCTCAATGAATTTGGCTTAGGGAGGGAATGACATACACACTAAATAGGGTATCTCACCCTACAGGGGAGTAGGGGGGAAGGGAATGAGAGGGGGTATGATGGAAGGGAGGGCAGGCTGGGGAGGAGGGAAGTTGGAAGCACCCACTTTTCAAAAGGGGCAGGGTCAAAGTAGAGAATTGTAGCAGTAAGCACCCCAGCATCCTCAGGGTGGCTGCCAACACAGGTTCTTAGATCTGCTTTTCTAAAGGAAAGCAACTCAAAATTGGTTAACAAGCTTACTTTAATCAATCAAACATATAGTGTTTACCTAGTTCAGGGGGAAAAGGTCAGCGCCCCGAACTTCAGAGTATACAGACAGAAGTTACAAGACAGAGAAACAGATCAAGGAGACAGGCTTCCAAACTGTCCGACCATTACATCCATACCAAATCACAGTTACCAGGGAGGGAAGCATCAACATCTGGGTTTTTCAAAGCCGGGGGACTCTCAGCAGCTGCCCAAAGTCTCATCTGGTCAAATCACACAACACTTCTCAAAGTAAGCCCCAAAGCAAAGCCTCCCATCAGGGCTTATATAGCCTTCTCCTGGCTCAGAGAATGTAACAACCCTCTTGACCCACTGCCCAATCACAAAGCACCAAGGTGTGGGCATTCCTGAAAAACAAGCCTCCCACCACAGGCTCCAAGTGCACTTAAGCTAGGGCCAGGGAAGATCTTAAAAATTTACATTCCTATAACATTTGGCCCCAATATCTTTCATACCCATAGCATAGACAATTTACATTTGAATTAGCGCTAAACATCTCTTAGGTCAAATTTTTAAGATACATAACTAAAGTTACCAAAATGGCCACAGGGCCTCAAACAAACACAAAGTACATTGCATTATCACCTCAATTCAAAACAAGAGTCCAAATAAAGTTCTCTTGGGAGGATGGGGGTGTCCTTCCCCTCACATTGCTCCAGCTCCTGCTCCCAAGTTCTGAGGGGAAGCTGGGCAACAAAACCAATAGGGTGGGGTCCTTGGGGGTACATGGCCCTTCACCCTCACCCACCACAGACACAAGTCCATTCTCTCCCTGGGTCCCAAACTATCAGATGAAACAAGGAAACACACTCAGTTCCCCTGCTTTGTCACACATTCATTCCTTATCTTGTCCTGTGGCTGAATTCTGAACTCCTGGGTTCCTTCTCCTCCAGCAGGTGGCAGCTGCTCCTGGCTTCTGCCCAGGTCCTGATACAGGCAGCTCACCATTCCTGTTCTCAGCTCAGCGAAGTCAGCATGGAGGCCATTCTTCTCTTCTCGTCCATAGCTCCACAGAGTCACAGTTACCACAACTGGGAAACAAACAATTATCCCAGCCCCATACTTTCCTTTTACTCTGCAGATCCCATCCTTGTCGCCATTTGTAGCAGCAAGCACCCCAGCATCCCCAGGGTGGCTGCCAACACAGGTTCTTAGATCTGCTTTTCCAAAGGAAAGCAACTCAAAATCGGTTAACAAGCTTACTTTAATCAATCAAACATATATCGTTTACCTAGTTCAGGGAGAAAAGGTCAGCACCCCGAACTTTAGAGTATACAGACAGAAGTTACAAGACAGAGAAACAGATCAAGCAGACAGGCTTCCAAACTGTACAACCATTATATCCATACCAAATCACAGTTACCAGAGAGTGAAGCATCAACATCTGGGTTTTTCAAAGCCAGGGGACTCTCAATGGCTGCCCAGAGTCTCATCTGGTCAAATCACACAACACTTCTCAAAATGAGCCCCAAAGCAAAGCCTCCCATCAGGGCTTATATAGCCTTCTCCTGGCTCAGAGAATGTAACAACCCTCTTGACCCACTGCCCAATCGCAAAGCACCAAGGTGTGGGCATTCCTGAAAAACAAGCCTCCCACCACAGGTTCCAAGTGCACTTAACCTAGGGCCAGGGAAGATCTTAAAAATTTACATTCCTATAACAAGAATAGAACTAGTGGGGGTGGGATAGGAGGGAAGGAAATATAGTCAGTCTTTCACAATATATCCACTATGGAAATGTTTTGCATAGCTACACATGTATAACCTATATTGAATTGCTTATCTTCCCAGTAAGGGTGGGTGACAAGGGAGGAAGGGAAAGAATCTGGAATTCAAAGTTTTAAAATCAAATGTTTAAAAATATATTATTATTATTATTATTATTTTACATGTAACTGGGAAATAAGATATACAGGCACTGGGGCATAGAGATCTACCATGCCCTACTAGAATGTAGGAGGGGGGATGGGGGAAGATATGGGAGAGAGCAGATTGTGGAAGGGGATATTCAGTGAGATCACTGTTTTGGGGTGGTGGGTTAGGGGAAAATGTGGAGAAAATTTGTAACTCAATGTCTTGTGGAAGTGAGTGATGTAAACTAAAAAATAAAAAAGAGGGAAAAAAAGCAATTTTCTTATCTAAATGTTATTCAGAAGCTGTTAAGTATCCAACCTAAAATTCTTATGAACTCTGTACAATAGGATTCCTGTTTCACAGATGAGAATCCTGGGGCATATATTTATGTATATTAACTTGGATGTATGTGAAATTTATAATATTTTGGGAATTTATATTACTTAAGGACACCAAATTAGTTTTAAAGAATTCCCATATTTGAAGTTTTATTTATTTTTTTTGCAGTAAGAAACAAAGAAAGCAATTAGAATATTGGCCCAGCATATTTTAAACTGACTTGATTATAATAGGTGATTTCAAATTGTTTGTAAACTTTCTTATGAAAATGTGAATGGGTAATTGGAATATTAAGGAAAGAAAGAAATTTGTGGATATATTTCCTTTCTGAGGTCCAAGGGTATTAGAACTTAAAAATATATGGTTACATGATCAAAAGGTACATATTGTTATTTGGCCTTAAGAAAGTGATTCACTGTATGTTTCCCCTCCCCCCGAAAGATTTATTTATCTGAGTTTACTGTTCAGTAAGGGGATGGTGGTGGAATCCACATCCTAGGGATGTTTATGGGACTAATATAATTGTAAAGGTGCTTGGTACATTGCCTGGTATAAAAAAAATGCTATTTGAGTATAAACTGTGTAAGCTAAAAATTAATTTTTTTCATGTTTGTTAACCTTATGTGGAACTTTCCTAAGGTGTGAATTTTATGCCAATTATTATGGGATGAATGATTCTCTGTGCAAGGTGAATTGGAAACACATTTTGTAAAATTCTTACTGAGCAAATGAGAAACCTTGAAAAGAAAAAGAAAACTATAGGGATGTGGTTTTCAAGTTTGCTTCATCTAAGTATATATTTATGTTAATTTGAAGTTTTATGGATCACTAGGTTCACCATCTATGTGAGATTCAAGAATGTAATGGATTTGTAGTGATAAGTTGATTGGTAATTAATTTTGGTTTCAAACTTTAAATTTGGTAATTTAATTAATTAAATTTGGTAATTTCTCATGATATTGTTACTGGTAAACAGTTGTATTAAAAGAAAGTTTCAGTTAAGATTGTTTAAACTTGTAAGATTGTTAATCAAGCTATTTGCAGTTATTGCATAAATTAAGTATTTACAAAAGTATGCTTGTAAATGGTAATTATTAGTAATTATGTGAAGAAAAGACCTGTTAAACCTCCTTGTGTAAGTTTTGTCAATTATGTGGGGAAAATTGTATGACCAGAGAATTTCAGAATTGTATAGTACTTAATGATATCAGGAGAAAGTGTTTTTGAAAAAGGGAAATATTCTTTTTTTTTTTAAAGCAATCGTGGTTAAGTAACTTGCTCAAGGTTACACAGCCAGTTATTTCTGGGTGTGGTGCTAAGTATATGAGCCCAGATTTGATCCCCAGGTCATCCCAACACTGGAGCCGGTGCTCTTACTCACTGAGCCACCTGGCCACCCCAGGGAAATATTCTTATGAAGAAATGTTTTATAAGATCTTTGGTATGAGATGATGGGGAACAGATTAGCAGATAAGAAAGTTAAGGAACTTGCCCTGTCCATAGAATCTATGAAGATGTATATGTTGAATCCCCAAGTCTGCAAGACAAAACCAATACTTGTGTTCATAGAAGCTGAAAAGGAAAAATTGATTAAGTTTGGGAAGACTGAAACTGTGCAAGGCCATGGTTAATCAAGAAATCATGAGGGAAATTTTGTCTATTTTTTCATCAAGGAATCCACTGGGGAGTATAAGTAGTGTGTGTCCTAGCTTTAAAGAAATATAGATGTATAAGTGTGTATATACATATATATTTATATATATAAACAGATATATATATATATTTGTTATCAGGATAATATGGATACATATATAACAAATATACATTTGTTATATATGTATATATGTATGTGTGTGTATATATATATATATATATATATATATACATATATATATGTGTGTATATAGTTGCTAAACAAATCTGTGAAGTGTCTTATATGCACGGAAGTAAACAAAAGGGTATTAAGAAAGCAGTGTGAGTCTTCTTTCAGGAAGGCTAGGAGCAAGAGATCCTGACATTTGGAGAGTGCTGTTAATGGGTTCCAGAATAGTGAAGTAGTTTCAGAAATTTTATGGGAAAGACTGAGAACAAGATGGGAGACACGAGATGAGAGACAAGGAAAATGTTATAATCCAGGATGAGGAAGCAATCTCATCAGTCCTGGGAAAGGAAGCAGGGAGAGAAGTCTGCCCATTAGTGCTTCAGATATTATCTGTAGTTAATTGTTTAGAAACAGAATGATTTGATGAATCTGTGGGCTACTGTTTTACTGTTAAAGCCTAAGATTGTCAATTGTGAAGGTATATGGAAAGGAGGGCTTATGTGGCCCTGAAAACAATCTATGTGGGCAAGGTCATCAGCCCTGGAAAGTGAGCTTGTTTTAGTTATGAAGCTCCTAAAGGATGAACTTGACTTGATGAAAAGCAGCAAGTGTATGTACAAAAGACTAAAAAGGATCTCTAGCAATTGTTTCTTATACCAGAACAAGTTTAAAATTTGTGAAGGGAAAGATATTAAAGGCAATCCCTTAATGTATGTCCTGGTAAATCTTTATGGTATATTGCAACTCAGTGAAAATAAATTGATGTTAAGGTAAAAAGGTTTTGGGACCATACTGTGTATAGATGCTTTGTCTAATCAGGTCCCTACTTTTCATCTTTATGACAAATCAATGGAAAGTTAGGCATAAGGCAATGTATGTAATTTTGCTGTTTTAAGGACATTCTTCCTGGATGTTTTTGAGAATAAGTAGATACATAATTCATGAGCTTGTGAGGTAGACATTAACTTCTTTGTTTATTTACTCTAGGATTCCAGTACAAAACTGAGTAATAGAGTAATCAAAAGTGAGTAATAGAGATCAAAGGGTTGAGAAGATAAATGAAGATTGGGTTAGAAACAGGGATTACAGTGTGAGTTTAGATTAAGCATAGTCTCAGAAAGATAGGGAATCTTGGGAAGTAGATGCAAATCTATTAGAGCAATAATTTATAATCCTGATGGGAGATTTGATTTTTTTCATATATATTTTTAATTTTTTTTTTAAGTAATCGGGGTTAAGTAACTTGCTCAAGGTTACACGGCCAGTTATTTCTGGATGTGGTGCTGAGTATCTGAGCCCAGATTTGATTCCCAGGTCATCCCAACACTGGAACTGGTGCTCTTACTCACTGAGCCAGTTGGCTGCCTGATTTTTATGAACCAGAATAAATATAGAAATGAATACAGGTTATTTGAGGCTCACTTTAGAGATGTTCCTTAATCAATCTTAAACTGATTGTTGGAGCTTATTATTTTAAGATCTGATGGGACTGTTAACTGACTATTCCTCTGAGTCTAACTCCAGTTATGGATATTAAGAAAGTTTATCTAATAGAGCACCGGGCCTGGATTCAGGAGGAGCTGAGTTGAAATCTGGACTCAGGTACTTAACACTTACTAGCTGTGTGACCTTAGGCAAGTCACTTAACCCCAATTGCCCTCCAAAAAGCAAAAAAAAAGAAAGGCTATCTAAGCTATCTGAGTCACTGATCCATGATTCCAGACCCTGTGAAGTACAGGTATGGAAGGCCTGTGAAGTATGGGTATGGAAGTTCAGGAGAACAACTATTCCACAAGAGCTGGCAGACTTTGAGCTTGGCTCAATACAGATTGCAGCCTGGTATTCATTTTGCCTGGAAATGACATTCTGAAGTTTGGGAAAATGGTTCCCTCATCACAGTTTTGTCCCTATTCTTAGTGGCAAGTTTCAATAATCAAAAGTTTTGAAAACACAACAACAATTCTATTAAATACTTGATTCTAGAGCATCTCAAGTTACTATAAGATAAAGTTATTAGGCTTAGGATTTAGTATAGGTATGCCTGTATAAGTCAGGGTCCTTTAGTTCTTTGTAATAGTATAAGGAAAAATAGATCAAGGGTTTGTGGGAATATTATTCTGTTATTTAGTTAGTATCACACTTGTCTCAGCTTTCTCATAATTAGTCAATGTTAAAAGGAGGATAGTTTTTGTACTTGGTAAAAATTTTAATTGTTTGAATTGTGAGATTAATGCAAATCCCTTAGTGAAATCCCATCTTCCTGGTGGAGGAATTAATAATGGATTAATGCAAAATATAAAACAAAAAAAAGAAGAAAAACTGGTTTTAATGTGTGATCGTGACAATTGACCAAGATTCCAATTTTAATTTTGTAAGAATGATAAGGGTTCTGGAGTGGTCATTTCAATTGGTTCCAAAGTTCCTTTTGTAGGTAAATGAATGAAAGAAGGCAGAAGAAAGAGAGGCTAGGATGCAGAACTGAAGATGGATGACCCTAAGCAAGGAGTTCCCTCAGATGGTATGTATGCCCCTGCCAGACAACAGTGTGAAAAGAGACTTTTGAAGGGACAATTGTTTGTTATTGTTTTCTTTTGAATCTCCATATCTGCACTTATAAAGGGGACTGCCCCCTTGTACGTTGTCAATGCAACAAGGCGAATTAGAATCAAGAAAAGTGGGGAAACTTCAAAAGGTATAAAAGAACAGGGAGGATTGTGAGGGATAACTTACAGTGAAGTTTCCCCATTCTGAACATCCTGTACATTCTTATTACTCCGTGTGTGTACATGTATATATATATGTATATATATGGCATTGTGTATTTCAAAGTAATGCAAAAGCTATTGAGTCTTAATATAGTTGATTCGATTAACTATTGAGATCAAATTAGAGGTGTTTTAGTTTGGGGAAAGGAATGGTAGTGTGAGAGGTAGCAATGGGTTACGTTTCTACAGAGATGCAAGAATTGCTGAAACAAGACTACTGATAAAAAGGACCAGCCAGCACCCTTGGGAAGAAGTTGGTTTCCCAGTTCCCAGAGAACTCCTAGATAATACTGAAAATGAAAAAACATACAATAAAAGGAGCTGGCAGCAGCAGGTGGATGTGACCAATAAGAAAGCAGACAGCGGCCTTGGGACACTCAGGCCCAGATAAGGACAAATCTAGGTTGGACTGAAGGGGTTTCAGTATTCTGGGATTGTTACTGCACTTGTTACCACTTTTTTCCTTGGAGCAACATGTTGAAATCATTGAGTTTTTGAAAATATACAACAAATAACAGTTTTGAAAGTCATAAATCATTGTGAAAAAAAATTAACAAAATCGGAATCTGCTCAGTCAAAAATATAACAACTTCTTTCAATTTCAATAATCTGTTTAAACTTAGCCCTTTTGAGAGCTACCTTACCTTTGCATGTAATAATAAGCTTTTATTATCAGAGTCCACATCTTTCCAAAGGTTTGAAAACAAACGACTGGTAAGGGCATGACCTTTAATTAAGTTAATGATTTTGATAGTGTCTCAAATCACAATATCTAACTCTGGTGATATTTTTTGGCTACAAGTGTCTCTGGATGGATCATGAAGTGAGTAAAAGTAAAAACATATTTTCGTTGCCCCCAGCTTTAACTTTTGCTACAAATCCAACACTCTTGCCCATCATTGCTCCAGCACTATCTGTACAGACTCCCAACACAATTTTATCACTGTAAACCTCATTTGTGAAAAACTCATCAACTTTAAAATATGTATCTTCCCCTCTTGTGTGTACCTCCAAAGGGTGACAAAACAATAATTCTTCATGTATGCTTCCTTCATAAACATATCTTCCATAAAGTAACAACTTGCCATGTTAGATAGATATATCGGTTGTTTCAGCTAACTGAACTGCAAACTTTGCGCTGCCCTTAAGAGACCGGTAATATGCTTCTAAAATTGGTTATTACTAATTTAAGAAATTCTTTTTGAAACAGATCATTTGATAAAGGAATTTACGAATGTCATTCCCATACTTTTTCCCATGGACTATTCCTGACATTTTAATAGCAGCAAGTAACACAAGATCTCCTATTGTGTAGGACTGTTTAGTTTCTGCAGTTAAATATGATATTTCATAAGATGCACATAAATTCTTTTTGTTGACAGTAACAAATTTCTGAAAACATGGTTTTTCTTTATTTGAAGATTTTAAAAGTCGTTCAAAATATTCCTTTGTTTTATTGCAGTACGCTAAATGCTTGGTATTAAGATGTCATTTTAGTTTGGCTGCTTTCATGCTCTCCATAGCCAAAACTTCATTACAAATTCAGGAAAGAGATTTTTCCACACCATCACCATTATTAGAAGTAAATCCATATTGTAGAAAGGACTCAATATATTTCCTTTTTCTTGTCAATTTACATGTACTACACCTGGTAGTGAACTCTGCCACATTGTTATCTCTATTTTTACTTCTTCTGTCTAAATTTGGCCCCTTATTGATAACTGAAAAATATTTTTGTCCTAACATATAAATAAATATTACTTATAATTTCTCAAACAAATGCTAGCTTTAGTTTATGAAGTTGCATTTTTTGTGCTTAATTTAAGAAATTGTCTACACTTACATACAGATACAGTGGTGATGGTGGAGAAATTTTATTAAATGGTTTTTGTCTTGTTGCAATTAAACACTTATGCTTCTATAAAAGGATAACAGCAATTTTAAAAATCAAACATTCTAACATGAAAAATCCAAAGATATACTAATTTGATACCTACATACTATAAAACAGAAATCAGAGAAAGTATACAGAATAGAATATATACCAGGTAATGCAGAATGAAGGAGCTCTTCAGTTGGGAGCAAGGAAACTTAGCTCAGCCGAAAAAGAGAGTCCTGGATCTCTCCCAAGGAGATATTTCCCACAGTCTCCAGAGTAGCAAGCTAGGGATAGAAACATGATGAAGAATGCTAGTTCCCTCATGTCTTCTCAAAGTGTTTTTCCTTAAGCAACCTGAAATAGAGTTGGCCCCTTCCACTTTCCTTCTTGAAGCTGGAAGCCAGAAACACCCAAAGTGAGTTGATGCTTGAAGAAGGCTGGAGCCTTCTTTAGAACTGGCCAACTCTGCCTTCACCCTCATGCAGGGCAGGACATTCATCTGTCATCCATAATAGGGAAAGAGTCCCATTCCAATGGACTTTGGCATAGGGGTTATATTCCTTCCCTGGACTGAAACTCTTTGCAGTCCCTTGCAAAGATCAGCTGGAACAGATACAACACCTAAGCATACAATATAAATGCAAATATCAGTGCTTTAAAACAACAAGGATGATTTTCCTGGTGCCCAGGCAGCCAACTTTCAGTACCAGTGAAACTGAAACAAAACAAATGAACATTAACAATACATGCAGTAGACATGGCACTATACACAGCATCACTGGTGAGGATACTACAATGACGTATCTAACTACATAACACACAAACATAGCAAAAGTACATGCATATCTACAATACACAACGATCAATCAGAAGCAAGAAGCATGGCTATCAAATCAAAGCTAGCTAGCTTCAATGACAACACCATCATTAGACCTCTATATGAAATACAACTTAACAATAAATTAGCAGACATTGCTGTAGGATGAACATAACAGCAAAACAAAAAAGTGTATTCAAACATACAGTAAATTACATGTAGAGCAGTCAACATGCAATTACATGAAAGGCACATTTCACATGGACAGTCTCTAAGATTATCACCTAGAGACATGTAATTATATCTTCAGGCTTATCTATGACATTGTAACTTAGCCTAGTGACTGGTCTGATAAGCCTAGTTCTCTTGTCACTGACTGATCTTTCAGCTCCTACACCTGAGCTAATTCTGGTATGGACTGACCTTCAGGGTCACCGTAGACTTATGTGTTTACACCTGAGCTGATAACCATTACAGTTTGGCTGTCAGTATTTTCAAGGTCTGTGGGTTTAATTGATACCCTGTAGCAGTTTCAGGTGGGAAAGGAGTTACCCCTAGATTTAGTTCTCCTGCTGCGTTTTAAGACAGTTTTCTTCACTGGATACATCATCTTCCGTGTCCATATCTGGGTCAGAAAGTCTTTGTACAGCTACCTGGTGAACAGTCTCTTTTCCTCAGCCTTTGCCTAGGTGACCGTCAGTTCTCATGAGAAAGTTTCACTCTCCTATGGGCAACAGATGGTTGCAGTGAATAGTCCTGCTAGGGCACCCTCCTCCATGCTCTGGGGCTATTTTGCAAACAGGCAAATTGCCCAATCTCTCAATTGCTTTGAATGAGCTCACTTTTTATCAGTCAGCTTACTTGTAAGTTGTTTGAATGATAAAATCAGCTCCTTGTCTTTCTCAGACATAGAAATCTGGTAGTATCCACTGTGAAAGCCAAAGACTGAAAACCACTGGCTGCATAGCAGACGATTTGGGGTATCTTGCATCTGTGGCAGAGTGTACTGGTCTACTTTAGGCCTTTCTAGTCCTCAGTAATCAACACATATCCTTATCTTTCAGTGGGGGGGTGAGGGGAGTGAATGGCATCTGTGATGATGGCATTAATCAGCATTTTTTCAGGATGAATTCTTAGATGCTTCCTCATAGACAAAGAAATCCTCCTAGATCATTCTCTAGCTGGTCTGGAAATAGTGAGCTGGATTCTGTGGGTTATACCTCAAACACATACCACTTATGCAAGGAGAACACACCTGTCCTTTTGCTGAGCTCAAGTCCCAACCTATCCTTCCACTACTGTGCTACTGTGGAGTCCTCAAAATAAGACACCTCAGGATCCAGTGCAGAAGGTTAACAGTTGAGACTCCTATGGTGTTCACTGGAAACTCTTGCCTCTATCCTCTTGTAAGCCTCTGCACAGTCTACATGGATAGTCAAAGTGTACAGATATTAGGTCCCAGGTTGTTGCTTACAGTAGCCTGCTAAAATTTGAAAAGCCTAGAATTAGTTCCAATCAGTGCTGATATTCTAGTGAGTGTTGCAGTGTCTGGACATACCAGAGCTGGAATCTCTGTATTTCTGTTCACACCAGCAACCCCTGGGAAATCTCAAGCTCACCTGGATGTACCCCAAGTACGGATAGGCTTCTTCACTCAAACCACCCAGTCCAAGCCCTGTCACAGCCCAAATACCTGTCATCAAAAGATTGAAAAATCGTGGCAGCCAGGTAGCACAGCAAGTAACAGCATCATCTCCAGTGTCAGGGTGACATGTGGATCGAATCCGGGCTCAGACACTTATTACCCACCCAGAAACACCTGCCCGTGTAACCTTGAGCAAGTTACTTAACCCCAATTGCTTAGGGGTGGCCAGGTGGCTCAGCGAGTAAGAGCACCGGCTCCAGTATCGGGATGACCTGGGGATCAAATCTGGGCTCAGATACTTGGCACCACACCCAGAAACAACTGGCCGTGTAACCTTGAGCAAATGACTTAACCCTGATTTCTTTAAAAAAAAAAGATTGAAAAATCATGGTAACTTGAGATGCATGGTCAAGAATAGTACTGTAATTCACATTCTCCATTTTGATCATTACCTCTCTATTAGGTCCTTCGAGTCTAGGTGGAATAGACCCATAAGCGATTGATGATGAGGTCAATGTGACAGTCCTTGGGGCCCAGGGTAACCTCCTTCCCTGGCCTGTCTCCGGTTTCCCTGAAAGTGAATCAGAAGATTTTACCTCCTTCATGACCAAGGCTGCATTCTCTTTGCCCATACATCCAACATGGCCATCTAATCTAAAATTATAATAAAAGTAGATATCTGTTATTCTGATCATTGCTTGCTGGGGATGGTCTTAGAATTTTGCCCATGGAGGTAGACCAGAGGAACTGACAGTAGAAAGTTATTCCTAGAAATTTCAGACGTTCCTATCCTCTGAGGATAAAGAGCTACTTAAAGAAGTAAGAACCCTTCTAATCAAAGGAGGCATTCATCCATAGGAACTGACTGTGACAATTATGTGCAAGAACACCACTCCATCCATGGGTCAGGCAGAAGTCATACCTCCTATGGTATTCAAATATGCTAGGTTCCAAATTGGCATTGTTTCTAGACATGAACTATGGCCCCCAGAAGAACAACCTTGGGAGACTAGGGTTCGGCAGGTGAGAATGTGGTAAGGACATGTAATGGGAATGCAAATTTGGAAGATCTTCCCTGCCCCTAGGCTAAAGTGCACCTGAAGCCTGGGGTGGGAGGCTTGTTTTTCAGTAGATACTTTTTGATTGGCCAGTGGGTCAATAAGGTTGTTACATTCTCTGAGCCAGGAGAAGGCTACATAAGCCCTGATGTGAGGCTTTGTTTTGGGGGCTCACTTTGAGAAGTGTTCTGTGATTTGATATGGATTCTGGGAAGCCATTGTCCTGAGCCCCCCGGCTTTGAAAAAACCCAGATGTTGAAACCCAGATGTTGACTGGGTATGGATGTAATGGTTGGACAGTTTGAAATCTGTCTACTAGATCTGTTTCTGTCTTGATAATTCTGCCTGTGTACTTTGAAGTTCGGGGTGCTGACCTTTTCCCCTGAACAAGGTAAACAATATATGTCTGACTGATTAAAGTGAGCTTGTTAACCCATTTTGAGTTGCTTTCCTTTATCAAAGCAGATCCAAGAACCTGTGTTGGCAGCAAACCCTGAGGATGCTTGGGGTGCTTGCTGCTACAGGACACTGGAAAGCCCCTGAGCCAAAGTGAGGAGATTGACAACCTAAGGGGTTCTGCAAAGGCAGTGGATGCCCTCCCAGAGCCAAGGTGAGATGTTACATGACAAGAATGTATATGCACTTTAGCTCAGATGTTTCAGGGAGGTAGATTAGAAGACCCTTATGGTAATTTTGTCTTCAATACTATACAGCAGGAATGAGAAAGACCTATTGTGATCCTCCTCGAGATGGAGTCATTTGTGCAGAGATTATGACCGATGGGTGCTGTGAATTTCCTGAGAATTCAGGAAAAATTACATGTCAGGGATTGAGCAGGGCTGGGGTTCATGACCCTTGTGCAGCTGATGCCTTCAGATCTATGCAGACACAGAAATCATTGCCAACAATGTCCAAGTGAAGACCAGGACTCCTGGGCTATATCCAGAGGCAAAATTCTCAGACAGGATTAGAAAAACTTCCTGCTTTGTCTCAGCTACCAGTGACCTTAATTGTACCCTCTTCCAGTCCTTTAACTTTATTGCTCCATACCTTTAAAATGGTCTAGATTTTTTTTTAATATGAGAAAGCTTCTATGCTTTTCAACTACAATATATCAAGAGAGTACCCCTCAAATATCTTAGCTCCCATCTTTTCTAGAGATTGTTCCATGTGTGCCCACATTAACACACAAATATTGATGCACTTAGGAAATTTACAGTATTACAGCAACAATAGTTTATCAGACTAAGATATAATTGGGAAGAAATAAAATTATCTACAGCTCTAAAAATGTCTACTGTCTGTGAAGAGAAGATAAAACGAAAAAATACAAACAAAAAGTGTTTTCCATAATAGGAAGATAAAATCCCACGTCTGAAACAAAAATGACCACAGGAACAAATGTTTCAGATACTTTCTTCCCCAAGTCAAGGAAGTTTCCCAAGCCTCACTGTGCTTCCTAAAGCAAAACCCAATCCCTAAAGTCTGGGCAACAGAACTGAGACAAAGGAGATTTAGCATCAACCACAAAAAAAAAATCAGTCTGAGAGGGAAATATCCTTCAACTTATAAAAAACGAGTTTCTTTTTAGAAAAATAACTACCAAAGAAACCTAGGACAGAGAAAAATTATTCCAGTTTATAGAAAAAAAAATTGCCTCCCAACTACAATATCTTGTAAAAAAAAGTGTTGCCAAATTACATTCCTACAGAGTCCTATTTGTATAAATAGAGTCTGCCGGTATCAAGACCCGTGCACTGAGGGACCCCACTTATAAGGATTATCAAACCTACCTGCATCATGACAGTGTCATGTGGTTCAAAGGGAGGTAGAACAGATATCTCTAGACTCTTCTCCAAGGGAGATTTTCATTCCTGCTAAGAAGGGAAGCATGAGGTTGGAATGTCAATTTAAGTTTCAAGCTATACTTTGGATCACTGTTTCTTATTTAATTATTTTTGCTTTTTGGAGGGGGAAGACAGGGCAATTGGGGTTAAGTGACTTGCCCAAGGTCATATGGCTAGTAAGTGTTAAGTATCTGAGGCTGGATCTGAACTCAGGTATAAAGACCCTTATGATTCTAGCTGAGTCTTACCCCAGTTTCCGGCCTTTGGTGCGCACCCAGCCATGTCCTGTGTGGTCGCATAAAGGAGAAGTCGAGACAGTGGAAATGGAAAGAGGTACAGCTTTATTGGCAGGACAGGTGTGTTGTTACATCTCTCCCTCCATTCCTCTGGCCCCCTCATGCTTCAGCCCTTAAATCCCCCAAAATGCACTTGCAGAGCTCATGGACAGCTCGTGAACAGCTCATGAGAGAAGGTAGGGAGCCAATCAGAGAACAGGGAGACTGTGTCCAGAATATCTTGCATACTCCTGCGCATTTACCCTTTGATCCTGAGATAAACCTCAGGGTAACAGGGTATTTGCGTGACAGCACACAATCTGGGCCTCAGCACTTCCTAGAGGTCAGGGCTCTCTGACCTCAGATAAGAAATAGCACATACCACGGAGTGCCCTGTTACCAGACCTGAACTCAGAGAGGCTGCCTGAGACCTTTGGGGGGCCGCAGACCCCAACACTCAGGTCCTCCTGAGTTCAGGGCTAGTGCTCTGTTCACTGCACTACCTAGCTGCCCCAGGATCACTATTTCTTAATGGGGAAATGAAGACCCCAAGCTTTATATCCATGGCTTGACTCTTCCCATCAAATACCAGTTTCATTACATAGTGAACAAAAAAATAAACAAAAAGCCCCACCACCACGACAAAACCATTTATAAAAATTAGCAGCAAAGCAAAAATCAGAAAAAAATAGTATACAAAGAATATATCCTACAATACAGAGTGAAGCACCTACAGAAGCTTCACACTCAAAGAAGACTTGATCAAGAATTCTGGAGCTCTTCCTGCTGTCCTTGCCAAATCCTCCTGACCCCTAGTGCACAGCAGGGAATTCTTCTCCACTGATGAGAAGAGAATTTCATATCAATGGGCTTTGGGAAGTAGGTTACATTTCTAAAGTGCTTGGCACAGTGCTTGGGACAGGGCAGGTACTTAATATTCACTCATTTTCTCTCTCTCTCCCCTTCCCTCCCCCCTTCCCTGCCCCCAATAGCTAGAGACAAATTTATCTGCAAAGATTGTAGCAAGTAGGAAGCAGAAAATTGGTGGGGGGGGGATTTTCTAGACAGTTTCTTGGATAAAGGTCTCATATCTCAAATATATAAAGAACTTTGTCAAATTTTTAAGAATATGAGTCATTCTCCAATTGATAAATGGTCAAAGGATATGAATAGGTAGTTTCTGCAGGAAAAAATTAAAACGATATATGGACAAATAAAAATGTTCTAAATCATTACTGATTAGAGAAATGCAAATTAAAACAACTTTGAGATGCTGTCTCACACCTATCAGATTGGCTAAAATGATAGGGAAAATGACAGATGTTGAAGAGACTATGGAAAAATTGGGACACATATATTGGGTATATTATACATTACCCATATTATACAATTCCAAATAATTTACCCATATATTGGGTAAACTGTGAACTGATCCAAACTGATCTCCATTTTGGAAAGCAATCTGAAATTATGCCCAAAGAGTTATAAAACTGTGTATACCCTTTGACCCAGCAATACCACTATTAGGTCTTTTCCCCAAGGTGTTCAGGGAAAAAAGTAAAGAACCTATATGTTCTAAAATATTTATAGCAGTTCTCTTTGTGGTGGCAAAGAATTAGAAATTGAGGTAATGCCCATCAATTGAGGAATGGCTGAATAAGTTATAGTATATGATTGTGATGGAATAGTGGTGTAAGTAATACTGAGCAGAATCTATCAACCTATAGGGAAGTAGGAATCGGAGGGGGGCAAAATAAAGAAGTGGGGCTGACAGAAGGGAAGACAGATTGAGGGAGGTAGTGGTTAGAAGCAAAACATTGGTATGGAGGAACAGGGCTAAAGGAGAGAGAGAGGAAAAAAGTATAAACATGAGAAAAACAGAAGAGAGGGAAATACATTGTAATCATAACTGTGAATGGGAATGGGATGAACTCTGCAATAACACAGAAGCAGATAGAGTGAATTAAAAACTAGAATCCTACAATATGTTATTTACCAAAAACACATATGAAGCAAAGAGACACACACAGAGTAAAGATGAAAAGGTAGAGAAAAATATATTATGCTTCAGTTGAAGTAAAACAAGAGGTAGTAATCCTGATCTCAGACAAAGTAAAAGCAAAAATAGATCTAATTAAACAAGACAAGGAAGAACACTACATCTTGCTAAAAGGTACCATAGACGATGAAGTAATATCAATGCTAAACATATGTACAGCAAATAATAGAGCACCCAAATTTGTAAAAAATGTTAAATGAGTTATAGGAGGAAATTGACAGTAAAACTATACTAGTGGGGGACTTCAAGTTTCCCCTCTCAGAACTAGGTAAATCTAACCACAAAATAAACAAAGAGTTAAAGAGGTGAATAGAATTTTAGAAAAGTTAGCTATGTTATACTTCTGGAGAAAATTGAATGGGGATAGAAAGGAATATACTGTTTTTTCAGCAGTACATGGCATCTTCATAAAATTTGACCATGTATTGGGGCATAAAAATCTCACAATCAGATGCAGAAAGGCAGAAATATTAAATGCATCTTTTTTAGATCATGATGCAATAAAATTGCAATTAATAAAGGGGCATAGAGAGAGTAAAAGTTAATTGGAAACTAAACAATCTAATCCTAAAGAATGAGTGTCAAACAACAAATCGTAGAAAGAGTCAAGAATTTCATCAGAGAGAATGACAGTAATGACACAACATAGCAAAATTTATGCGATGCAGCCAAAGCAGTACTTAGGGGAAAAAATGTCTATTTCTAAATGCTTACATCAATAAAATAGAGAAAGAGCAATCATTGAATTGGGCATGCAACTAAAAAAGATAGAAAAAGAATGAATTAAAAATTCCCAGTTAAGCACCAAATTAGACATCCTGAAAATCAAAGAAGAGATTGATAACATGGAAAATAAGAAAACCATTTAACTAATAAATAAAACTAAGAACTGGTTTTATGAAAATGCCAATAAAATAGATAAACCATTAGTTAATTTTATTTTATTTTTTAAAAAAGAAAGCAGAAAACCAAATTGCTGTTATCAAAAGTGAAAAGCTAATTAAAGTAATAACTAAGAGTTATTTTGCCCAATTTTATGCCAATAAATCAGAAAATCTAAGTGTAATGGATGAATATTTGGGTTTCCCAGATTAACAGAAAATAGAATACTTAAATAACCCTATTTTAGAAAAAAGAATTAAACAAACCATCAACGAAGTCCTTAAGAAAAATCCCCAGAGGGGCAGCTAGATGGTGCAGTCAGTAAGAGTGTTGGCCCCAGAGTCGGGAGGACCCAGGATTGGTTCCAGCCTCAGATACTTAACACCCCCCCCACACACACACACACAAGACTGGCTGTGTAACCTTGGGCAAGTTACTTAACCCCAATTGCTTAAAAAAAATCCCCAGGGCTAGATATGGATTCACAAGTGAATGCTACCAAACATTTAAAGAATTAATTCCAATACTATATATAGACTATGGGAGAAAATGGGAGTCCTACCACTCCCTTTTATAACCCAAATATAGTGTGGATACCTAAATGAGGAAAAGCCAAAACAGAGAAAGGAAACTATAGATCAATTTCCCTAATAAATAGCAATGCAAAAATTTTAAATAAAATACTAGCAAGGAGATTATAGCAATATATCACCAGGATCATACACTATGACCAGGTAGGATTTATACCAGGAATGCAGCAGGCTGGTTCAATATTAGGAAATCTATCAGCATGATTGATCATATCAATAACAAAACCAATAGAAATCATATGATTATCTCAATAGATACAGAAAAAGCTTTTGACAAATACAACACCCACTTCTATTAACACTAGAGAACACAGGAATAAATGGAGCTTTTCTTAAAATGATAAATTGTATCTATCTAAAACCATTAGCAAAAATTCATAATGGAGATAAGCTAATAAGATCAGGGCAAGGATGTCCATTATCAACCACTATCATTCATATTATACTAGAAATGGTATCTTTAATAATAAGAAAAAGAAATTGGAAGAATTAGACTAAGCAATAAGGACATGAAACTATCACTCTTTGCAGATGATAAGATGATATACTTAGACAATCCTAGATAATCAACTAAAAAAACTACTTGAAATAATTAAAAACTTTGGCAAAGTTGCAGGATACAAAATAAACCTGCATAAATCATCAGCATTTCTATATATTATTAACAATGTCCAACAGCAAGAGATAGGAAGAGAAATTCCACTTAAAGGTACTATAGACAATATAAAATATTTGGTAGTCTACCTGCCAAGACAAACCCAGGAACTACATGAACACAATTACAAAACATTTCACATAAATGAAATCAGATCTAAAAAACTGGAAAAAATCAATTGCTAATGGGTAGTCTGAGCCAATATTATAAGAATGATAGTTCTATTTAAAATAATTTACATATCCTGTGCCATACCATTCAAGATACCAAAAATTATTTTATAGAGCTAGAAAAAATAATAACAAAATTCATCTGGAAGAACAAAAGGTCAAGAATATCAAAGGGAATGAATGGAAAAATGCAAAGGAAGGTGGCCTAGCCATACCAGATATAAAGCTATAAAGCAGCAATCATCAAAAGTATTTGGTACTGGCTAAAAAATAGAATGGTGGATAAATGAAATAGATTAGTTACACAAAATACAGTAGTATATGACCATAGTGATCTAGTGTTTGATAAGTCCAAAGATCCCAGATTCTGGGATAAGAACTTACTATTTGACAAAAACTTCTGGGAAAACTGGAAAACAGTATAGCAGGCAGAATCTAGATACAGATCAACATCTTATACCATATACTAAGATAAGGTCTAAATGGTACATAATTTAGACATAAAGGTGATACCATAAGCAAATGTCTGATCTATGGAGAAGGGAAGAATTTTTGACCAAACAAGAGAGAGCATTACAAGATGTAAAATAGATCATTTTGATTATGTTAAATTAAAAGGGTTTTACCCAAACAAAGCCAATGCAACCAAGATTAGAAGGAAAGCAGAAAGCTGAGAAACAATTTTTACAGCAAATCTCTCTGATAAAGGTCTTGTTTCTGAAATATATAGAGAAGTGAGTCAACTTTATAACAATACAAGTCATTCCCCAATTGATAGATGGTCAAAGGATATGAATAGGCAGTTTTCAGATGAAGAAATCAAGTCATTAAAACCTCTTAGTGTCCCAGACAACTCTAGGATTATAAATGTGATTTCATTTCATGTCAGGAACTCTGAGTGTGGAAACTCCCTCCGTTGAAGTAAATTACAAGTTAGGACCATCCTTTTCCCAGGTAATTATATTGTGTCCATTTTACTATACATAAATACATCAAACTAGTGAGGTCTACTAAAAAAAAAGCAAACCTGAGTTAGGGGCAGCTAGGTAGTGCCATGAATAGAGAACAGGCCCTAGAGTCAGGAGGACCTAAGTTCAAATCTGGCCTCAGACACTTAACACCTACTAGCCATATGACCTTGGGCAAGTCACTTAACTCCAATCGCCCTACTCTCCCCCCTCCAAAAAGCAAAAAAAAAAAAACAAAAAAACCCCCAAAAAACCCAAAACTGAGTTAACAAAAATGAAATAAAATAATAATCACATAATGCCAAAAGGAAAAAACACTGATATTTTTAAAAGTTTCAGTGCCCGCTTAAATTTTTCTTTCTTTATAGAATATCCTTTTCAGTGACATAAACTTCCATGAACATCAAAAAAAAAAGGTTTTAATAGAAGAATGACTGGTTTGTCTTCCCAGGATGCCCAGAAATCAAAACTTATCAATGTTCTAAGCCTTTTGTTACTCATTGCTTTGTATTGTATAATTTTAAAAATTCTATAGGTACTTTTTTGGAGTGGGGAAGGCAAGGAAATTGGGCTTAAGTGACTTGCCCAAGGTCACACAGCTAGTAAGGGTGTCAAGTGTCTGAGGCTGGATTTGAACACAGGTCCTCCTGACTCTAGTGCTGGTGCTCTATTCACTGAGCCACCTATCTGCCCCAGGTACTTTCTTAAGTAGGATCCTGTGGCACGGTGCCAGGCCTGGAGTCAGGAAAACCTGAGCTTAAATCTGACTCCAGATATTTACTAGCCATGTGATACTGTGAAAGTCACTTAACTGTGTTTGCCTCAGTTTTCTCATCTGTAAAATGAGCTGGAAAAGGAAATGGCAAACCTTTCTACCATCTTTGCCAAGAAAATGGCAAAAAGGGTCATGAAGAGTCAGACATGACTGAAAAACAACAACAACAAATCCTTTCTGTTGTAAAATACCATCAGCCTCATAGTAATAGCCTTTGTCAGTCTTTAGAAAAATCCAATTTAAATGGATGCAAACCATTCAAGTAACTGTAAAAGAAACACTGAGTCAGCTAATCAAGACCTTACTCCAAAAGGTACAACATAACATTGGTGACTTAAGACCATGCTATAACTTTGGACATTCAAAGAAACTGAACTGCCTTTTGAAGGTGAAATAAAAATTCTGTCAACTGCTGCAAAGAGCTAGAATGGTGATGGTATATTGTTCTAAGAGTTTGGATGAATGATAGCCCAGATTAATAGTGAAAACCAAGAAAAGGTGGCATCATTCTTGCTTTTGGAAGGATCTAACTTGTAAATGGTACTTGAGGACATCAGGGGCAGTGATTCCTAACAGCTGTCTAGTGTACTCCTAACTCTTTAATCTGGAATGAAACATTGCACAAAAGTGCCCACATTGCAGTTTAACCCAGTTTAGGCTAAGCTCCTAATAAGAGTATGAGCTCAAGGGCACTGAGCTCAGAATGAGCTCATACTCAGGTCCTGGACCCCAAATCATAATTTCCTATTCTTTGATGACACTCAAAAGCCACACCTTTGTAACCAAAGACTTTGATGCCTATTACTTGGAATACTAAGGTAATAGCTGATACCTTATTATGAATAAAATCCTAGAAAAAATTGTCTGTACTGATGTCTCTACTTCATCACTTACAGCTCACTTCTTATCCTGACACTTGACTAATGGCTATCTCCAAGGCATAAACAAAAATATGTTTATTGCTAAATCCAATGATCTTTTTCTTTACTGTTTATCCTTCACCTTGATATTAATGCCCTCCCACCCCCAGCATTCTCTATTTTCTCTTTTCACAAACATTGCTCTTTCCTGGTTCTATTTCTGCCCATCTGATTACTACTATGTCCTCTGCTAGATTATTAATCATTTCCCATTCCTTTTTGTGGATTTCCTGGACCCTCTTCTCTATACTCCCTTGAAGAACGGGGAGTGTCCCATTATCTACCATAAGTTCAATCATCTTTATGTAGGTGAATCCCAAATCTATATATCTAGCCTTGACCTCTCTCTTTACCTCAGCCTTACCATCTGTCTACTAGGCACCTACACTTGATATCTCTTAGGCATCTCCAACACAATACATCCATAAAAAACATCTTTTTATCCTAACCCTTTCTCTAATTCTTTTTTTGTATAAAGGGCACTACCATCCATCTAGGAATTCAAGTACTCAACTTTGTAGCCATCCTTGATAATTCCGTCTCACACACTCCTCATCCATTCCAATCAGTTGCTAAGACTTATTGATTCTACCTTCACAACACCTTTTACATTCCTCAGTTTCCATATACTAGTTCAGGCCTTTGTATAAGGATACTGAAGGCCCCTCACCCATCTTGTTCTCTCTTAAGCTACATATTACAAAATAATATTAGGACAATATTTTAGTCTGAAGTCCTTGATCTAAGATGAATGAGAAACTCTTATCAATCATGTGGTATAATCTCAATAATAGAATCTCTGTGTCAAAGGGTAATGACATTTTTTTAGTAATTTTATTTTGTATAATTCCTTATGGCTTCCAAAATGGTTCAACTAATTCACAGCTCCACCAAAAATGCATCAGTGTGCCTATCATGCCACAATTTATGCAACATTGACTATTTCTATTTTTTTTCCTTTTACCAATTTGTAAGGTAAAACCTCAGGGCTGTATTCATTTGCATTTCTCTTATTATTATCAACTCAAAGCATTCTTTTGTGCAGTTGTTAATAGTTTGCAATTCTTCCTATGAGAACTACTTATTCATGTCCTTTGACCACTTCTCTATTGGTGAATGGTTTCTGGTTTTATATAGCTATTACATATAATGTGTGTATACATATATATACATATATACATTATACACACTATATATGTGTGTATATACTATACACATATGTATTATTATTATTATTGTTATTATTATTATTATTATTATTATTATTATTATTATTATTTACATGTCTTGGATTCCAAATGCTTATTATAGAGATTTGATGCAAGGTTCCCCCCCCCGCCCCAGTTTGGCTTTCCTTCTTATCCTAGATGAATTAATTTTGTCTGTGCAGAAGCTTTTCAGTTTCATGTAATCAACATTATCCATTTTATCTTTTGTAATTGCATCTATTCCTTGTTTGGTTATGAATACATCTCTTCCCCATAGCTGAGAGAGTTTTGATCTCCTTTTCTAATTTTTAAGAATATGATTTTTAATATTAAGGTAATGTATTTAGAATGTATCGTGGAATGTGGTATAAGGTTCATTTCTTATAGATTGCTTTCTAATTTTCCCACTAGTTTTTGTCAAAAAGGGAGTTCTTTCCTAAGTAACTTATGTTTTCCTATTTATCAAACACTGGGATATTGAGTTCTCTTGTTTCTGATTCTCTGTATGCTTTATTACACTTTTACTTTGTAAACTATTTCCCAATTACCTTTTCATCTTTTTTGGGCTACATATGTATGTTTGACATCTCTGGTTTACATGGTATGGTGTCAGCGGCATTCAGAAGGGCATCCCTTCTCCACCAAACCAAACCACCTTCTCCAACTTGCTCATCAATCCTGGAACAAGTCTTTCGTTTCCTACCATTTTTGGAAAAAAAGAATGAAAATGTAAACCCTATTTATACTAATGTAACCTGAGTCCCAATGCCCAGTGGTATGAGACTTTGGGGAGCTGGAGAGAATAGGGCTCCATTTTCTTTAGATCTTCAAGGTCTCTTGAATCTCTGGGCTCTTTAGTCTCTTCAGATATCTCTCTGGCTTCTAACTTTGAGAAAGAAAGAAAGATGATGGACAAAGCCAACCCTACTTCAGGTTGCTGCCAAGGGCAGAATAACACTAAGAAGAAGCCAACATGGGTGGAAAGGGCAGTATCCATCATGTCTTTATTCCCAAATGCTATGCTAGAGACCCTGGGGAGATTCCCCTTGGGTAAGAACTAGGGCTCTCTCTCTTGGTTGAGTTGAGTTACCTCATTTCCAAAGGAGAGCCACTTCACTCTGCATTGTCCAGTATGTAGCATTCAATGTATGCTTTTTTCTGATTTCTGTTTGGGTATTGATTTGGATAAATAGGTTTCTTTGCTATTTCCTACATGTGTTTATTATGGAATTGGTATGTGATGGGAAGGGAGACAAGCCTTGGACATAAAGCCTAGGGTCTTCATTTCCCCAGTAAGTGTGATAGTAATGGCAATTAAAGATTCCCCTATATTGGCTTGGTTTTCAAACTGATTGTGTTAAAACCCAGAGCTTGTTAATCCCACCTGTGGGATGGACTTGTTTATGTGAAAAGAGAGTCCTGAACTGGGAGAAGCTGGTGACATAGATTTGGAGAGACACAAGGGAGAGGCAGAAGAACTTTTTGGAAGCAGCAGCACCCTCGTGGAGGCAGAGAGAGAGACTGAGAGAATTGCTGGGGGCCACTTTGAATTACCCTGGACTTTTGAGACCCGCCCCCTGAGCTGCCAAGGACTGAGTAGACATGGCTGTTTTGCTGGTACTTTGTCTGTTTTGATGTTGTTTTGCCATATTTGTCCACTAGTGAAAGACAGTCCTTTTGTTGAAGAAGTCCTGGAACCTGGCTGTTGGCTAAGAGCTCCTGAGACTGTCCTGCAGACAGAGAGTGAATACTGTCCATTACTATCACAGTAAGTAACAGTAATTGAAACTTTAGCTTCACCCTGAAAATCACATACCCTACACTAACAATATTTAAGGAAGAACATAGATATAATTCTAGACTAGGTACCCCCCTCTCTCAGAGCAGAGCAGAGTAACAGCCTGTGACCTTAACTTCCTGCTTCCCCTCTTGGAATGAAAGTTTCCCTTGAAGAAGGGAGGAAAGGGAAAGAGGTTACAAATGTCTATTCTGCCTCTCTTTTAGCTATATAAAATCCCCCAGGCTACTTATGGGGGGCAGCCCTGTAATGTAATGTCAAGGAAAGGCAACTTCCCAAGGTTCAGAATACCAGCATAGGTGCTCTCCATTTTATTCAGTGACAAACCAAGAACAGAGAAGATCAAAACATGACATCATTCCAAATACAGCATTTACTAAATGTGATTAAATAATCTCCAAGGACTACCCCACCCCAGGACCTTCCAATCATTCAATCAATTACAAAGTCTCTGTTCTAAATACTTCTCCACCCCTAGGCTATAACTTCATTTGGTCCACCACAAAACCCCTCTTCTCAAATGGAGATTAGTTTCCAAACATAGGTAAAGTACCTTCATTTGTCAATCACAGAGCACAATAAGGTCAAAAGTTCCCCACCCCTGGATCACAATTGAATCTACCCCAGAGTTACATTAAGTTTAAACACAGCACTTAATACCCAAATGGAGGTCTTTTCTTCATCTCGACACTAGGCAAGTTCTCAGCAATCTTAGTTCCTGGGGAGACAAGGCTTAGCAAGGCCATAAGATACATTGCCAGTCCCTTCATGAATTCATCCTCTGTCTGTAGAACAGTCCTAGAACCCCTGAACACATTAGCAAAGCCCTCTCCCAGGATTTCTGTAAACATACAACAAGAAAATCCTTCTTCAGGGCTTCTGAACCAACAGAAAGGCTCCCAGACCCCTGCAACAACAGCACTGTCCTTCACCAGTGGACAGTATTCACTCTGTCTGCAGGACAGTCTCCAGACCCCTGCAACAACAGCACTGTCCTTCACCAGTGGACAGTATTCATTCTGTCTGCAGGACAGTCTCCAGACCCCTGCAACAACAGCACTGTCCTTCACCAGTGGACAGTATTCACTCTCTGTCTGCAGGACAGTCTCAGGAGCTCTTAGCCAACAGCCAGGTTCCAGGACTTCTTCAACAAAAGGACTGTCTTTCACCAGTGGACAAATCTGGCAAAACAACATCAAAACAGACAGACAAAGTACCAGCAAAACAGCCATGTCTCCTCAGTCCTTAGCAGCTCAGGAGGCAGGTCTCAAAAGTCCAGGGCAATTCAAAGCGGCCACCAGCAATTCTCTTAGTCTCTCTCTCTCTCCATGAGGTGCTGCTTCCAAAAAGATCTTCCACCTCTCTCTTGTTTCTCCCAATCTACGTCACCAGCTCCTCCCAGTTCAGGACTTTCTTTTCACATCAACAAGTCCATCCCACAGGTGGGATTAACAAACTCTGGGTTTTAACACAATCAATTTGAAAACTAAGCCAATACAGGGGAATCTTTAATTGCTATTACTATCACAAGCCCTTATTACACTAATGAATGAAATAAATGTTTTTACTGAGCAGTTTTTTTAATAAGGACTGAGTAGAGAAAGTACAGGCTATGCAGCCTCCTGGGTCTATATACGGTCATTTAAAGAACAGCAAAGGATGCAGAGCCAAGATGGTGGAGAAAAGGTAGGGACTCACCTGAAGTCTCCTCAAAACCCCTCAGAACACCTACAAATAATGCCCTAAAACAAATTCTGGAGCAGCAGAAACCCACAGAAGAATGGAATGAAATAATTTTCCACCCAAAGACAATTTCGAAGGTCAACAGGAAAGGACTGTCACACTAAGGTGAGAGTGGAGCAAAGTTCAGTACAGGCTTAGCCAGTGCAGACTGGTTTCCAGAAAACCAGGAGTAGGCCTTGGGAGTGAATGATTCAGCAGCTGCTACTGCTCTCAGCCCAAGGATGCTAAAGGGGTTGAACAATTTGTCAGAAAAAGATTACAGAGGTCTCTTTGCTGGCACTGGGGACAGGACTCTGTTGCTTTGCCCATACTTAGATTGGGTCACAGTCCTGGGTGGTAGTCTAGGGAGAGGAGGAACACTATCATAGCAGAGATTGGGATCACAGTGGAGCAAGGACCTTAATCACAGTTCTGAGCAGACAAGAGTGCTTATGGTCACTCACAGACCAGAGCACAGGCCAGAAAAGTAGTAAACCCCTCTCCTTAGATCATAACACCTTGGAAGAACTGAAAACTTACAGGTCCATAGAAGTATCTCTGAAAACAGCTGCACAAAGCCCCTGGAGCTTGGGACAGTGTACTCTCCACCCTGAAAGCAGAGTCCCCTTTTAATAAAGAGTTAAAAATCAAGAAATAGGTTGGAAAATGTGCAAACAACAAAAAATTCTGACCATAGAAGTTACTATGGTGACAAAGAAGTTTAAAACACATGCTCAGAAGAAGACAACACAGTCAAAACTGCTACATCTAAAACCTCAAAGAAAAATATGAATTGTTCTCAGATGCCTGAAGAGCTCAAAAAGGATTTTGAAAATCAAGTAAGAGGAGTGGCTAGGTAGTGCAGTAAACAGAGCACAGGCCCTGGAGTCAGGAGGACCTGAGTTCAAATCTGGCCTCAAACACTTAACACAAAAACTAGCCATGTGACCTTGGACAAGTTAACCCCAATTACCCTACCTTCCCCCCTCCCCCCAAAAAAAAAAGAAAATCAAGTAAGAGTGGTAGAGGAAAAATTGAGAAGAGAAATGAGTGATACAAGAAAACAATCAAAATGGGTGAACAGCTTGGTAAAGTAGGCACAAAAAATACTGAAGAAAATAATACCTTAAAAACAGACTAGGAAAAATGGTAAAAGAGGTACAAAAATCCAACGAAGAGAAGAATGCCTTGAAAGGCAGAATGGGCCACTTGGAAAAGAGGCCCAAAAATTCACTGAAAAAAAAGTCCTTGAAAAGTAGAATTGCCCAAATGGAAAAGGAGGTATAAAAGCTAACTGAAAAAAAATTCCTTAAAAATTAGAGGTGGCCAGGTAGCACAGCGAGTAAGAGCACTGGCTCCAGTGTCAGGATGACCTGGGGATCAAATCTGGGCTCAGAAACTTAGCACTACACCCAGAAATAACTGGCCATGTAACCTTGAGCAAGTTACTTAACCCCAATTGCTTTAAAAAAAAGAGAAAAAATTAGAATTGAGCAAGTGGAAGCTAATGACTTTATGAGAAATCAAGGAACAATAAAACAAGGCCAAAAGAATGAAAAATAGAAGACAATGTGAAATATCTCATTGTAAAAACAACTGACCTGGAAAATAGATTTTAAAAATTTACAGTGGAGGGGAGGTGGCAGGGGAACCCTTGAACCTTACTCTCATTGGAACTGGCTCAAAGAGGAAATAACATACACACTCAGTTGGGTATATAAATTTATCTTACCCTACAAGAAAATTGGAGGGGAAGGGGATAAGAAGGGAGGTGATAGAAACAGAGGGCAGATTAGGGGAAGGGGTAGTCAGGAGCAAAACACTTTTGAGGAGGGACAGGATGAAAGGAGAGAGAGAATAGAATAAACAGGGGGAAATAGTATGGAGGGAAATACAGTTAGCCATCATAACTGAAAAAAATTTTGAAGGAAGTTTTTGATAAATGTCTTATTTCTCAAATCTATAGAGAATTGAGTTAAATTTATAAAATTAAGAGCCATCCCCCAATTAATAAAGGATCAAAAGATATGAATAGTTTTCAGATGAAGTAATCAAAGCTATCTATAGCCATGTGAAAAAATGTTCTAAATCACTACTGATTGGAAAAATGCAAATTAAAACAATTCTGAGAACTACCTCAGACCTATTAGATTGGCTAATAGGACAGAAAAAAATGACAAAGACTGAAGCAGATGTGAGAAAATTGAGATATTAATGCACTGCTAGTGGAGTTGTGGACTGATTTAACCATTCTGTGGAACAATTTGGAAATATGCCTGAAGGGCCATAAAACCATGCATACCCTTTGGCCCAATAACCACAAAATTAGGTTTGTATCTGAAAAGAGTTAAAAAGGAAAATGACAAGGACCTATATGTACAAAAATATTTATAGTAGCTCTTTTTGAAGTGGCAAAGAACTGGAAATTGAGGGGATGCCCATCAACTGGGGAATGGCTGAACAACTTGTGGTATACGATTGTGATGGAATGCTATTGCTCTACAGGAAATGATGAGCAGGCTGCTCTCAGAAAAACTTGGAACGACTTACATGAATTTATGCAAAGTGAAATGAGTAGAACCAGGAGGACATCGTACACAGTAATAGCAATATTGTAAGATGATCAGATGTTAATGACTTAATGACTGTATTCTCAGCAATACAATGATCAAAGACAACTCTGAAGGACTTATCATGAAATATTGTGTCCATCCCCAGAGAAAGAACTGATGGTGTCTGAATACAGATTTAAGCATAATTTTTTAACTTTATTTTTCTTGATTTTCTGTCTGTTTTCTTTTACAACATGACTAATATGGAAAGGTTTTCTATGACTACACATGTATAACCTATATCAAATTGTTTTCTAACTCAATGAGGAGGTTGGGGAAGGAGGAAGAGAATTTGGAACTTAAAATTTTAAAAACAAATGTTAAAAATTGTTTTACATGTAATTGGGAAAAAAACAAAATATTAAATAAATCATTAAAAAGTAAAGACCAAGTAAAATATATATATATGTATATATATGTATATATATGTATATGTATGTATGTATGTATGAATAAGAAAGAAAACAGGGCCTTCCCTACAGGGATGACAATGACTTATACCTATTGAGCACTTAGAGGCTTAAAATACTTTCCTCAAAACAACTCTGCGAGGGAAGCACATAAATATTAAAAAGCATTAGGCCTGTAGTCAGAAAACCTAAGTTTAAATCCAGCCTCAGAAACTGACTAGCTATGTCACACTGAGCAAGTCACTTTGCTTCAGTTTCCTCAACTGTAAAATGCAGATAACAGTATCTACCTCCCAAGGTTGTTGTGAGGATAAAATTAGGTAAGTGCAAACCTTAAAGACCTATATCAAAAGTAGTATAGTTGTCATCCACATTTTCTTTCATTTGGAGACTGAGGCTCAGAAGGGGTTAGTCACTAACTGTTAGCAACCTGTCCACAGTCATATGGCTAGTGAACAGGACTGACAGAAGTCTACAACTTCTAACACTAAGGATTCCAATGTTTTCTAGCATCTCACACTGCTATTCTAGAAGGCCCAGGAAAGGACAGGTTGTATTACTAAAGATAAACTTAGCTCTTTTGTGTTTCTTTTTAAGCAATTGGGGTTAAGTAACTTGCTCAAGGTTACACGGCCAGGTGTTTCTGGGTGGGTGCTAAGTGTCTGAGCCCAGATTCGATCCCCAGGTCATCCCAACACTGGAGCCAGTACTCTTACTCGCTGAGCCACTTGGACGCCCCAGCTCTTTTGTTTTGACAACGTTCCTTAGGCCCACTCTATAATGTTTCTGCCTGTCCTTAAATGACTAACACCCTCCACTACTGACTGCCTTTCAAAGCCAAATATAAATTTTGGCTAGGCATTTTGTTGTATTATCAGCACTGCTTCATTCCTCTGTTAGTGTGAATAATTTACAATTAAAACTATTGAATCATCAACCTGATGTCATAAAGCTCTGGAAAAAAAAAAGTCATCTTCAAGTTGAGTGATAAAGTATTACATGGATATTTTGAGGCATTTTATAACTTAGCAGGTTATGTCTTATAATATGAAATCAGTATACATCTCTTAGAAGAATTTTCAAAACTTCATTGCTCACTTGAATAATCAAGCTTTTTCGGGTGGAAATTTCTTCCAAATTGATTTTTTTTTGTCCCAGATAGAACTAATTTTGTTGTAAAATCAATTAAATCATGGGAATTCTTTATTTCCTTTTATTAATTATTATTTTTCAGGGCTCAGAGTCATTCCTCCCATAACTTTTGGTTAACTAAAAGCCTGTCCTCTAATAATATTTACATTATCTGACCAAAACCTGACACCTGGAATACCTGTTAAACTACCAGTTGACATTCCTTCAATAAAAAGCCAGTGGGGAATTTGAGCTTCCCAAAATGATTATGTGTTAGTTCCCTTAGTTAACTGTGTAAGGAAAGGATTTCCCTGATGCCACTTTTCTCCGTTACCTCCCCCTCAGTCCATTGTGAACCTTCTAAATGTAGTTTAATCTGTAACCTGACTTAATTTACCTAGAGAATATGTTTTACTAGGTTTGCTTCCTTGCGGGATGTATGAGATGGTGTCTTTGCTTTGTTCATTTTTTATGACATCGAAGGAAACATGTTCCTAACTCCCTTCAAGTCTCAAATCAGGTAAAACCTCCTATATTACCCGTATTCTCCCCTATTTCCCTAGATTCTAGTGGTCTCCCTCCCACAAATTTATATCCTATGTATATTTTTCATTTACATGTCTCACCCCATACTCCCCCCTCCCATTTAAGCTTCTTTTTTTTGTTTTTGGAGGGGGGAAGGCAGGGCAATTGGGGTTAAGTGACCTGCCCAAGGTCACACAGCCAGTAAGTGTTAAGTGTCTAAGGTCACATTTGAACTCAAGTCCTCCTGATTCCAGGGCCAGTGCTCTATTCACTGTGCCACCTAGCTGCCCCTAATATAAGTTTCTTTGGGGGAGGAAGTGTCCTGATTATGTCTTTATAGGACCAGTGCTGATCATGGTGCCTAGCCTGAAGTATTCTGTTGGTAAATGAATACTTGAATCCCTTACAAATGCTTAGTAAATATTTACTGAAATGGAAACAGGCTTCTCAAACTTCCTACACTGCCTTGCAGGAAACCAAGATTTCACTAGTAATTTCACCTCTTCTTTCTCCCCCCCATCCCAAAAGAGTTGAAATCCAGTGGGGTTTTATTTTGGTATCTCTGTACTTGATCAGACTTTTCTTCTGGTGCTCAGAATACTATCTGAAATTTTATTTTCCATTCCCTCCCAATTGGTAGGGTGGTATGTCCAAGCTTGAGGGATAAATACCTTTAAATGGCTGCGGCTGATGAAGTTCCCAACCCCACCCCAATATCTTGAAAAATGGAGAGAAACCTACTAGAGAATGATAGTGGTGCTTGTGATAAATCCACTGAGATCTCCCTGCCTCAAGCCATTTTAACTGAATATCTATTTACCTCCTAAAATGCTATTCCCTTTGCCCAAATTAAACCAAATGTGTGGCAAGCATGAGATGGGAAAAAGACCGATTACCGATGAAGCAATGCAAAGCAGATATAATGTTCTTTGATCAATATTAACATTGTCCAAAGAGAGCACTGTGGTGAGGATGATGACATTGGATGGCCACAGTGAAGACCACCAGGGGTAGTGGATATGATGGGGGCACCTGTAGCTGTGTCATTTTGGTGTTCTCATAAATTCAAGAAATTTAACTTTTTAAGAGGATGTGCTGCTTTTTCCTGTGGGAATCTCAGGACAACTTTATTAACTTGGCATTTTTTTTTGCTAGGTATAAATTACTGGTAGTATAAACCTTTAATCCAGCACTATCAACAAATGCCCATCTTCACCAAAGTATTTTTCCCCAGAACAAACACATGATTGTTGGATTTGATTGTGCCTTTCTGTGCTAAACAGAGGCAGAAAAAACACCTCACCACCAAATGAAATATATTTTCATGGAAACTCACAGGTTATAGTTTGTCCAAGACAAGGCTATTTGCCCTCTAGGCTTGCTCGCCTGCAGCTTTCCCTCACCCTTTTCTCACTCATGCCTGGAAGGGCTGGTACAAATTGTAAGAGACAAATTGTTTTGTAAAGGGAATCCAGCTTCAGAATGTTTCCCCTCTGACTAGTACCTCTTACAAGTTTTCATTCCTACTCCCACCACCAGACACATCATGCTGGGAGTTCCCTCTGCCTCTACATCCTCTCCCTTTGGCCCATTCCTCCCAGAACTTCTGTTTTAAGGAGGACATACAGACCAGCCACATGTTCATGTTCATTCCTCTTCAGGCTTTCTCTACAATGCCACAGAAAACTCTTCACTTCACTCCTGGCCTTCTCAGACTAAAATTACATAGAGAGAGAGAACCCAGGGTCACTTATGAAGTACAGTTCCATAAAATCACATTGGATTCTAATGATCTGACAAACACTAATAGTCAACTTTTTTAAATTCCTCTAAAAATCTGAAAGGGGACACAATATTAGCACTCTGGGGCCTATTTGTTTGTGATTATTCAGTAGAGCTGTGTAGCATAAAGCTGCCTAAGAATTCTTTCAAAGCAAGCTAGTACAGAATATCAGCTAATTGCAATTTACTGAAAATTTACTAAGTATGAACAACAAGGAATGATATCCCCCCTTTCTATCCCCTTTCTCTCTTAATATGAAGTGATAAAAAGAGGATATGTCCACATACTGAGATATAAGACATCCTGAAAACACCTACAGACTAAGTGTCCTTTTATGGTTTCCTTGAGAGATCAAACTCAATGCTCATTTCTTTAGGTTTCTCCAAAGCCATTATATATCTATCAAGCATATGCACAAAGTAGCTACATATGATGTGTCAGTGTTACACAAAGAAATAAACTGTATGAG